>NW_023396759.1:0-133678 GCF_011125445.2 Fundulus heteroclitus
AAATAAAAAACAACTTCTCAAAGTGAGTTAAAAGCCTGAGAAATAATGAGCAGATTTAAAAACATTTGTTTGATTTGTTATAGCAGCTTATTCTACACAGTTTTGGGGGCAAGCAGCTGAAACTTTGCTTACCTATCAACATTGCTCTTAGACTTTTCTATGGCTGCTGAGATAACCAGCTTTCCCCTTTTACGTTTAAATGATTTACTGCTTTGTTGTAAGGTTTGAGTTAGTAAAAGCCCGGGAGCTTACAGGATCTCTCCCGCTAGCTATTTGGAAATTCTGCTATGTTGATGAGTATGAGTGTTAAAGTTATAACAAACTTTATTCCATAAGGATTTTATAACATTGTTGGGATATTAATGTTGGTGTTGTCTGGTCTGCTCATTATGACCAAATAGAGCTTTAGGCCTTTTTAAATTAGCTTCAAATGTCTGCTAGCATAATGCTATTAGCTTCCTGGATATCATTTGTGTTACCAAGCAACTACTGTTCTATACTGTATTTTTCTTTACTGTAAACATAAGGTTTGCTTTTGCTTCACTCCACCATCATTTGATAATGCTATGAGCGTTATTAACACATTAATATGGAACATTAATGTCGATTTAATGGTGTTTTGTATAACTAGGATTAACCCATTTAGTGACCAATCACTACAGCGACCTCTAGCTTCCCAGAGGAATAATCGCAGTAATAAAATCAAGTGTCCTAAAGCTTCTATACATACTGTATTATTTAACCACAGATTTGCATTTTGAATGGGTTGAAACACTACCAAAATGTTCTAAATTAATTTATTTAATCTCATTCCACATTAAGTAAGATGAACTTTGGTTCACTTAGATCTGCAGTGACCAAGTTCACTGAATCATTCTTATGATGGTGATCAACTATTTTATTTTTTATTTTTGTTTCTTTGTGAGTACAAAGTCACTTAGCTCTTTTTATCTTAATTTTGCTTAGTAGTTTTATTTAAGTTTCACTAGGCTCGTGGAGAGAATTTGATGATTGAAATATAGTGTTAATCCAGATAACCAGCATTATATAGTGATGTTCTCTGGATGTTTATTTATTTCTGTTGATAAATTCTTAAACTTGAAGAGAAGTTGTCACTCCTTTATTCTATCGTGTGCAGAGTTTGCTGTTAAAAGAACATCAGTGCTTGAATCATTCCTTTCAACTATTGTCCTGATATCAGCTGTTTGGGCTGATATTCAACCTACGGACTTGGACCTTAAGAGCCACGCATAGAGCTAGCCACATACGCCATCTAGAGGTGGCTGAGTTAACCAACTTTCCCTTGGAGTGACACACTGGCAACGGGACTCCATCGCCACAACCAGAAAACGGGAGAGGTTCGGCACTGAAATAAACAGAGAAAGTTTTTAACATGGTTTTACTTTATTATTTTTTTTGATAGTGTCTTTGTCTGGCAATGGTCCAATAAGAATTATTGTCTTAATGCCACAAAGAGCCCAACAAATTTTACACTCACAAGTGCAGCATGGACCTTACCAAGCTCCGCCCCCAACTGACCTAAAAAATCTGAAGTCTCACAAACAAAGCCTCGCGGCGCTTTAATTCTATGGAAGTTTTTTATGTAAACACACGGCGTCTTCCACTTGGACTGATTCTTGCGGAGTATTTCCGACTCGATTAGTGCGTCATTTCTGCCTGATTTTGAACAAATATCATCTACAACAATGGACAGAGGAACTAACAAGTTCATGTCATCATTTTTGGATGAGTTAAAGGTATTTGAGCCACGCGATGCCTCCAAAGTTGTGCACGTCACAGCAAAATGCTTTCGGGTCGATGAGGAAAACGGCAGACCCTCACACCCTCAGCATTAATATAGATGTGGACAAGATAACTGATGCCTATTGTTCTTGCAAGGCTGGGTAAGTGTGCATTCATCGTTTTGTCTGTTACTTTTGAAATCAGTGGATGCTCTTTTTCGTGCGCGCCTAGCTGTATGCACTCGCGCTCCGTCTGCTGGTGTCGGATAAGGATGGGACGCTGTTGGCCCCTCCCCGCCGACAAAATGCTAATAAATAAATAAATAAAAAGCAATAAGTATTATGGCTTTGCTTTAAGTATTAAAGCAAAGCCATAATACTTACACCAGCACACACTCCCTTGTTCTTGTTGATCCTACGAAGGTTGAGCTGCTCATGTGGTCGTGCACAAGCTTTGATCCAACCCCGGCATTCTGCTCCTGATTTTGGAAATCTGTGAATTTTCCGACCACAAACACGATCAGGATATTTGACATCACCAGTACAGATACCCCTCTGGTAATGGAGAACCATTATTTTTCGATTGTTGATTCGAAAACTTATGCCGGTATGCTAGTACAGTAGTAGTCTAGCACTACATTAGCTTGTGTTTGTGAGACTTCTTCGCACGTTGTAGCCACTCTATGACGTAGAATGGGCATCAGCCAATGAAAAGCGGCCCCTCTGGTAAGGTCCATTACCGCTTTTTGCCATAGTGCTCTGCTTGTGTCGGTGTGCTTCCTGGGACGTCACTTTCCTGTTTGCGGTAAGGCATATTGTGTCACTTCCCTGTTTTCACTGCGTGAGAAACGGTTTGTTGCTCCAGATTCTCTTGCTTTTATCTTTAAATCTCTTTGCTGTAACATCTGTTTCCTAACACATAAGCACTTTTAAAACATTTTCTGTTGCTGCACATCACGCTTGGGAACTCCTCGTGTTTCACAACTTTTTTCTCACGCTCAATAGTCAGAAACGTGGCACTAGAGACACCAGGGACCATAGTTAAATGCCTGCCAGGGGCCAGAACGGGCGACATAGAATCTTACCTAAAACTGCTGGCTAAGGATAAGCATAAATACAGTAAGATTATTATTCACGCTGGCGGTAATGACACCCGGTCACGCCGATCGGAGGTCACTAAAGTTGGTGTTGCTTCGGGTGTGTGAGTTTTGCTAACAACAATGTCGGACTCCAGTAATTTTCTCTGGTCCCCTGCCTGATCTGACCAGTGATGACATGTTTAGCCGCATGTCATCATTCAACCGCTGGTTGTCTAGGTGGTGTCCTGAAAACGACGTGGGCTACATTGATAACTGGAGAACTTTCTGGGGAAAACCTGGTCTGATCCGGAGAGACGGCATCCATCCCACTTTGGATGGTGCTGCTCTTCTTTCAAGAAATCTGGACGGATTTATTAGTTCTCCTAAATGCTGACAAACCCAGGGTCCAGACCAGGAAGCAGAGCCGTAGTTTAACACACCTCTCTGCAGCTTCTGTACTGTTACCCACCCATTATTCTATTGAGACGGTGTCTTCCCACGGCCAAACTTAACAGATCAAAAACTGATCTAAAAGGAACAAATCATAAAAAACCTAATAAAAATCAATACGGTTCACCTTGAACCTAAAAATAAAACAATTAAACGTGGTCTATTAAATATAAGGTCTCTCCCTCCAAAGACTTTGTTAGTTAATGAATTGATTTCTGATAATCAGATTGATTTATTTTGTCTCAAAGAAACCTGGCTACAAGAGGACTACGTTAGTATAAATGAGTCAACTCCCTCCAGTTATTCAAATTTCCACATTCCCAGATCTGTGGGAAGAGGAGGAGGAGTAGCAACCATCTTTCAGTTTGATTTATTAATTAATCCCAGGCCAATTAATAACTACAGTTCTTTTGCACATTTAACCCTCAATTTCCCTCATCCAAACTGCAAAGTAATAAAACCTCTTGTGTTTGTTGTTTTGTATCGTCCACCAGGCCCTTACACTCAGTTTTTGGATGAGTTGTCTGATTTCTTATCTGATTTGGTGTTAAATACTGATAAAGTTATTATAGTGAGTGATTTTAACATCCATGTTGACACAGAATGTGATAACCTTAGTGTAGCCTTTAAAACTATCCTAGATTCAATTGGTTTTGCTCAAAATGTGCATAAACCGACGCACTCTTGGCTCCATACTTTAGACCTTGTGCTGACATATGGCATTGATTGTGAATAATTAACAGTATTTCCTCACATCCCTGTCCTATTTGATCATTTTTTAATAACATTTGAGTTTAATCTAACTGAGTTCTTCACCCCCAAAAGAGGGTTCCATTATAGTAGATCTTTATCGGATAATGCTGTATCAAAACTTAAAGAGTCTGTCCCCTTTTTAATATCCTCCGTATTGCAGAAATGCCCTGTAGATGGCAGCAATGTTGTTTCTTCCAATTCACAAATAGATGTTCCTTGAAGCACAATGTTAGGAAATTGGAGAGAAAATGGCGCTCCACACACCAAGAGGAATCCTACTTAATCTGGAGGGACAGTCTATTGTTGTATAACAAGACCCTTCGCAGAGTTAGAGAAGCATATTTTTCATCATTAATTGAGGAGAATAAGAATAATCCTAGATTTCTCTTCAGTACAGTTGCCAAACTTACCCAGAGCCACAGCTCTGTCGATCCATCCATTCCCTTAGCTCTTAGCAGTAATGATTTTATGGGATTCTTCATAAATAAAATTGATTCCATTAAAAATAAAATAATTGGCATCCTCCCAAACATGATTACCTCGTCCTCAGTAAGTGAGGCAGCATTGGAGGAATCTTTAGAACCTGCGCAGTGTCTGAACTGTTTAAAAGCAGTAGAGCTTTCTGAGCTATCTAAAATTTTAGCTTTATCTAAACCTTCTACCTGTATGTTAGACCCAATCCCAACCAAGTTGTTTAAGGACATATTCCCTTTGATCAGTGGTCCTATTTTAGACATGATTAATCTATCCTTGGTAAATGGATATGTACCACAGGCTTTTAAAGTAGCTGTTATTAAACCTTTACTTAAGAAACCATCTCTTGATCAAGATGAGTTAGTAAATTACAGACCTATATCTAATCTTCTTTTCTTATCTAAAATTCTTGAGAAAGTAGTTGCTAATCAACTATGTGAACATTTACAAAGTAATGACCTACTTGAGGAGTTTCAGTCAGGCTTTAGAGCTCATCATAGCACTGAAACAGCTCTGGTGAAGGTCACTAATGACATTCTCATTGCCTCAGATAATGGACTTGTGTCTATACTTGTCCTGTTAGATCTCAGTGCTGCATTTGATACAGTTGATCACAATATTCTCCTACAAAGACTTGAGCATACTGTAGGGATTAAGGGAAAAGCATTAGGCTGGTTTAAATCTTATCTGTCGGACAGATTCCAGTTTGTTCATGTTAATAATAAATCTTCCTCGAACTCTAGGGTCACTTGTGGAGTACCACAGGGTTCAGTCCTTGGACCAATTCTCTTTACTATATATATGCTTCCGATTGGCAAAATTATCAGACAGCATGGGATTAATTTCCACTGTTATGCTGATGACACTCAGCTATATTTATCCATAAATCCTGATGAATACAATCAGTTACTTCGACTGCAGTCATGTCTTGATGACATCAAAAGCTGGATGACTTTAAATTTCCTGCATTTAAATTCTGACAAGACAGAAGTTGTAATCTTTGGGCCAGAGTCTTCAAAAAATAAAGTTCTTAATCAATCACTTAATCTGGGTGGCATTAACTTGGCCTCTGGTAATAAAGTTAAAAATCTTGGTGTTGTTTTCGACCAAGACATGTCATTTAAATCCCATATTAAACAGGTTTCCAGAGTTTCCTTTTTTCACCTCAGGAATATCGCCAAAATTAGAAACATTCTGTCCAGGAGTGATGCTGAAAAACTAGTCCATGCATTTGTTACTTCAAGGCTGGACTATTGTAATTCTTTACTATCAGAATGTCCACAAAATGCAATTCGAAGTCTTCAGCTGATCCAAAATGCTGCAGCAAGAGTTCAGATGAAAAACAACAAGAGTGATCATATTTCTCCAATTTTAGCTTCTTTTCATTGGCTTCCTGTTAAATCAAGAATAGAATTTAAAATTCTCCTTCTAACGTATAAAGCCCTTAATAATCAAGCTCCATCATATATCAGAGCTCTGATTACCCCGTATATTCATAACAGAGCACTTCGCTCTCAGACTGCAGGTCTGCTGGTGGTTCCTAGAGTCTCTAAAAGTAGAATGGGAGGCAGATCCTTTAGCTATCAGGCTCCTCTCCTGTGGAACCAACTCCCAGTTTTGGTCCGTGAGGCAGACACCCTATCAATTTTTAAGACTAATCCTAAAACTTTCCTTTTTGACAAAGCTTATAGTTAGAGTGGCTCATGTTACCCTGAGCTATCTCTATAGTTGTGCTGTGATAGGCTTAGGCTACTGGAGGACATCAGGGTCTAATTTTCTCACTCTACTGATTTCTACTGTTCTCCAGTTTTGCATTGTATTACATTGAAATGACTGTCGTCATTTCAGCTTTTAACTTTTTGCTCTCTCTCTTTTTCATCATAGTAGGTACACCTGGTCTGGTGTTCTGTTAACTGTGACATCATCCAGAGAAGACGGCTCACCCGCTACTACCATCTAATGTAGAACAGATTACTAGATCAATGTGTGCTTCTGTGCTTTTTTGTCTCTTGTTGTGTCTCTGCTCTGTCTTCTGTAACCCCCAGTCGGTCGAGGCAGATGACCGTTCATACTGAGCCCGGTTCTGCCGGAGGTTTTCCTTCCCGTTAATGGGTGGTTTTTCTTCCCACTGTCGCTTCATGCTTGCTCAGTATGAGGGATTGCAGCAAAGCCATGTACAATGCAGACGACTCTCCCTGTGGCTCTACGGTTCCCCAGGAGTGAATGCTGCTTGTCGGGACTTTGATGCAATCAACTGGTTTCCTTATATAGGACATTTTGACCAATCTGTATAATCTGACCCAATCTGTATAATATGATTGAACTTGATTTTGTAAAGTGCCTTGAGATGACATGTTTCATGATTTGGCGCTATATAAATAAAATTGAATTGAATATATGTAAATAGTTTTATCATGATTGATGTAGGGAATAATTCATGCTATGTGGATACTACATTGAAAAAGTAGGTGTTTGTGAGAGTGTGCTTGTGTGTGTTATGTTTATCCCTTGGGGAAAATGCTCAATAGTTTTGAAGAGCCTAAGACCACCGCCCCCCCCCCCCCGAAGGGACCCCCAAAGTAAAGGTGCCCAAGAGAAGCCAATGCAGGAAATCCTCCCCCCACCTCACAGAGGGAAGAGGGGAGATGGCCCCCAAGGAAACCCCCCGGCTGCTGCAACGCCAAGACACCAGGAGCCGTGGGGAAGAGCCCGTGGGCTCCGCCAGCAGCCAACTACGCTGAGGCCCCGCGAAACAGCGGCAAGGAGTGATCCGCCCGGGCACCCATCCCCAGACACCGAGTACCACCAATGCACCAGCAGCCAAGGCGCCAGCCAGCGGAGAGGGGCAGGGCAGGGCAGATGGGCTCTGCACTAACCGGAGACTTGAGGTGTCCTTGGGAGAGGGGGCAGCTCAAACCCAACCTGACGTAAGAAAAGTGGGGCAGGACTCCCCCACAACCCAACGTTCCCGAATCTTGCTGCGGTCCCAGCCCCCCATCCCGCACCCGGGCCAGATGGGCCACGGGACAAGACCCCCGAGGATGGCACCAACATGACCCGGACAGGCAAGTCAACCAGAGCCCCCCGCCCCCCCAAATAAATCCTGAATATTCACCACTCCTTCCCCCTCCATGCCCGAACGACACAACCCTCACCCATTCTGATTCTGATTCCCCAAGGGCCTACATGTGTGGCAGCGTGATGGAGCAGGCAGAGGGAGGAGTCGGGGATGGGGAGGGAAACTCTGCTATGCTGATGTAGTATGAGTATTTTATGGTTAAAACAAACTTTATTTCCATAAAGGTTTTATACATTAATGGGATATTGATGTTTGTTTTGTCTGGTCTACTCATTATGACCAAAATAGAGCTTTAGGCCTTTTAAAATTAACTCTGAATGTCCACTAGCATTAGCTTCCTGGATATCATTCATGCATCAGACATGAACAGCTGCAGTTTAAGCTGCAGCACAGGCTGCACTGTTCTCCAAGTAAAACGGTGAGAATACACCCTGGTGCAGATCCATTCTGTACCAGCTGTAGGCCTGGCCTCGTTAGCCTGAGTCATAGGTTTAGGCTTTGCCCCAAACTTCAAACGTTTTGGGAGGCAGTTTTTAGAACAATATAATTTATTTTTAAAAGAAATGTTAAACCGAGTTCTTTAAATGCTATTGATGCTATATGTTGTTGCCCCTCAGCCTGAGGGGCAACAACATTTAGCTGGCATTGATATACCTGAGGGCCTCAGGTATATCAATGCCAGTGAACCACACCAATGCAGCAGCGTTCATATTGCTGAACTGGAAAAAAGCTGCCCCTCCAACAACTCCGCTCAGTCTAATGTGTTAACCAGGTGCAGAATCAATTTTAATCAACTATAACTCGTTTAATGTTGAACTAAATTTCACATTTGTTTTGCTTAAAACTTTAAAACTATAGCTATTATAACATATGGTCCAGTGCGTTTAAATAATCTTAGTGGGGTTAAAAGTAATAGAATATTCTGACAGGATGTATGCATGTTTCAAAACACAGCTACTCATAAGTTTTTTATTACTATATAAACAAACACATTTGTACATGTACACATATATATGTACATATATATATACACGTTCCAAATAAGAACCCGTGATAGGCGAAATCCCTGAAGTAGTAACCTTTATTTTTTATTTTTTTACAATTATTATACAATGAAATACTCCATAGTACATTGAAACCAAAGAACAAAATCTTTTTACAGGCCTAAGCATTTGTTTAACAAATAAAAGTACTGTATAAACGTTCTTTTATTATTATTGACAAATAACTACTGTGCTGTAAAATAATAATTTTAATCATCAATACAAACTGAAGGCTTCACATTGCTGAGATCAGCACCGCCCCACCGCGACCCAAGTCATTGGATTAGAACGGGAGAAAAAGAAAAATGATTATGAAAAAAAATACGAAGTACAGTAGGACAAATAGTGACTCACGTGTATTTCACTGCTCTTCTGACTGAGCCGCTGCATCCTGACTGCGCTCTGTAACGTTTTTTTTTTCTTCTAAAGCCCGCGGTGCTGGTGTGCTTTTTTTCGGGAGAAGAACATAGTTATCGGTAGTTGTTGTCGCTCTTCTTACTTCTGGACAAAAAGATTCTTATAAACCGACATGCCAACACCGATTATTTTTGAGAACTGTAATGAATGAATATATATATATATATATAATTCCCCAATGTCTAAAGCTCTGATGCCCTCACGGAGTAGATGCAATTTTGGAGAGACTAGGTCACAAAAACTTGGACATGTAGAACTGTATCTCTCTGTCTAATATAAGAAAAATCACATTATAAAATAAACAGTATATTTTAATCTTACTTGTGAAAAGTTATCCCTCGAGCCCAGACGTCAATAGTCCATCGATTTAAACAAAAATAAGCCGCACAGTGCTGAGATATCATTAGTGTGTTCAGCTTGAATCAGCAGGTCGACCGCCCCAAGATGGCGGCCGTAATTCCTGCGCCGCGGCAGTCAATGCGGGGTCTACTCTTATATTATGTCTATGCTTCAAACTGCCAACCCACCAGTTCCAGGAAAAACTCCTAGCTCCTCCCCCACTGTCCATCAATCATCTGGGAGATCCAGTTTGTTTTGTGGTTCCTGGTGAAAACATCTGTGGACCAACCTGATCAGAAACTGGGATCTGTTCAGGTTGGGATCTGAAGATTTATTTAGTATTTCCCCCAAAGCGGATGAATTTTACTTTGCCTCCATATCTGACGGTCAAACTGGGATCCTGGCTGAGTTTGTTCCAGCAGCAAGAGCAGCTTTGTGTTTCCTCACAGACCAGCAGACTCTAGCATGAACACTTGACCTAGAGAGTCAGGAGATCTGAACTGGAGCCTCTAGTCAGAGGTTGAAGAAATAGGATGGGAGCACGTAGAGTCAGACTGAGCTGACATTTTGTCTGATAGGAAGCTGATGAATCCAGAGAGTTTTGGCCTTTAGCTGCAACACAGGACACAGAAACAAAGTAAAGCAATCCTTACTGTTGATAGGAGCAGCAGTTAATGGAAACCTGCTATCAGTCTCCTCCTTCACAAGGAGCTGCTCTCCTTCCTGACGGGCCCCGGGTTCCTCCTGTTCCTCCTTTATGTGGAGGGGCTCTGACTCCTGCTGCTCCCCCTCAGGACTCTGTTCTTCAGGAGCCTCTTCTTTAACATCTGCAGCCAACACTGAAACACATTACATGCTTTATCAACAACTAGATCTTTACAATGTTACAACCATGGGAAAGATTCAGTTTAGAGAAAAAGATTTGATCAGCAGTGTAGAGAAAACTGAACCTCAGGAACTGACAGTTTCACCCTAGAAATGATCACCAGTAACTTTAGGGTCATTCTGTTGTGGAAATTTAATTTAATTATTCTGTTAAGACATTTAATAACGGCTAAATTGGATACAATATGACAGTTAAATAAATACAAGATAAAACATGACAGTTAAACATTGATATATATATATATATATATATATATATATATATATATATATATATGTAGCTGATTAATTGAACAGTTGTTGAATAAATGTCTTTTTATTGTTTTGTTGCATTTAACGACACAGTTTTATATTATTAGCAACTTTTTGGCCTGGTATTTATTCAAGTCAGTCATTGATTATTATCCGGTATGTATTCTGAATTATGACAGGATTGGTCCTCCATAGGAAAACGGCCAGAAGAAAACGTTTTTCGGAGGAATTTTTCCAAGCACAAAGAAAAACTTGATACTGAACGGTGCTTCATGCTAAGCTAGCATTAGCACCTCTTATGCTACATGCTAAGCTAGCATTAGCACCTCCTATGCTACATGCTAAGATAGCATTAGCACCTCCTATGCTACATGCTAAGCTAGCATTAGCACCTCCTATGCTACATTCTAAGCTAGCATTAGCACCTCCTAAGCAGAGCTGCAGGCTTAGCCAGTTTTCTGGGGGAAACCCTGCAACGAGTTCTGATGAAGAGGAGGAATCCATCAGCTGCTGAAAACGGCTCCTAAACTTTAGCTCCATCCACACAGTTAGCATGAAGAAGGAAATCTCCAAACCTGATGGGTGCAGCAGAACTCTGGGCTGGAAAACATCCCCCATCATTGGTGTCTCCTCTGCTGCGTCCTGCCGCTCTTTGAGCTCCTGCTTCCCTCCAGTTTCTCCGCTGTGCCTCCAGCTGCTGGACTTCTTTCCAGACTTCATCACCTGCAGCAGCTGCTGCTCTCTTTCAGCCTCACCAACACTCCCGCTTCTGGCCTCACAGCAACACAAGGACAAAGAACCCGGAAGTGATCAACGTGGCTGCGCTTTGAGGAAGAGGCACATAAAAAACGGCCGCCATCTTGGTGCGGTCATTCTGCAAACAGCACCAGGATGCCAGAGGCAGATTCTCAGGATTTCTAATTCAATTCAATTCAATTCAATTCAATTTTATTTATATAGCGCCAAATCATGAAACATGTCATCTCAAGGCACTTTACAAAATCAAGTTCAATCATATTATACAGATTGGGTCAGATTATACAGATTGGTCAAAATGTCCTATATAAGGAAACCAGTTGATTGCATCAAAGTCCCGACAATCAACTTGTTTGTAAAACGAAAGATAATTATGTCAAGGTTGCCTCCTTGCTTTAATTTAAATATTTTTCTTCTTAATATCTGATAAAATAAATAATTTTGCTTATTTTTGTAGTGTTTTTGAGTCATTATATTAGAATCGGTAAAATTGGACACTGGTATTTTCACGTTTTGCACCCAAAAGTATTGTTTCTATGTATATCTTATTACATTAGGGAGATGTTTAACTTTCAGGAAAAAAAAAACTTTCTTTCATCTCAGGCATTAGTTTCCTCTTAGTTTTGATCATCATTTCCAGATGTCGCACTCAAATTCCTCAACTCTGTTATGGAAACTTGGAAGGCTCTCTGAATATTATCATAAAATAAATTGGGATAGAAATTAACATTTTCACATAGATCAAATGTCCCCCATACTAATTCAATCATTTTAAACTGAAAGATGACATAAAATCACACATTTGTGTCCTCTTATTTCCTGAAATGTGACTAATCAGGGAAAGCACTCTTGTTATTTTTCATCAAAAATGTTTTTTAACCTAAGAATTGTAATCAAAATAAATTTTATATCATAGCTTTTAATATCTTGGATAAAAGTCAACAGACATTAAATAATTTTTTCAACATTTAAATTTATTTTTTTTAATGAAATTGTAGGTGTGACGGGGTTGAGACCAGCATAACAGGGTTGAAGATGGTAACGGGGTTAAAGGGACAAATACAATTTTACATATTTACTTCAATGTACAGCACTTTCCGTTGGCATTATACTGTATTTAATTTGGAACCATAGCAAGGACACCAGATATAAATTGCTGTTAAATTGAGCTTTATTAATCTAAAGTAAAAACCAGCATATTACCAACAGTAAAACAATAAGTGAAATGATTAAATGCAACATAATGTGAACTGTGTGTGTAGGTATAACAAAGCCTCATGGGAGATGTGCTAAAAGTAACATCCTCCTAATTCCTAACATACAGTTACACTTGTAATTTGATATATTAATAACAACAATGATCAGACAGTGAAGGATTTTAATGTGTCTGTATCAGTGTTTGTGTCCATGTTAAAGTGATTTTGCATGTGTTCCTGTATCAGTGTGTGTGTCTGTATATATGCATGAATGTGCCTTTTGTTTCAATAAGTTCATATTGTGAGTCGGTTCCACACCTCTTTAAAGACTTCCACATGGCGCTTTGTAACATTTGTGGGGGTGGAATAAGTTCAAGGACTTCATCAAACAGGTACCAGTGAAGATCATCCTGATATGGCCAGAAGAACCGCTTTGACCCAATACCATGCATACATTTGACCTGGACACGTGTCTCTTGTATGTTTAGAATGATACCTGGATACAAATCATCATCATATCTGAGAATACAGCATTTACCAATCAGCTGTGAACTTTCCCACTGCTTTGTTTTCCTGTAATTCCCTCAGCAGCTGGCTGTGATGCAGCCATTTCCATCTTCTGTCTGAAACTGAAACACTGGCTGTTGAAGCACTTGCAGATAAACTGCTGACGTGTTGAACTCATGCAACTTGCATCCAGAAGCATCAGTTCTCCTGGAGCCAGAGTAATGAGCTGCTGGATTCTCATGGTTCCAGGAACAGCCGCTATCTTTGGCATTTCTCCATTGCTTCTTCAACATCTTTTCACAAAGAAGAGTTTAACTCTTGTGTTTGCTTCAGACAAGGTCCTGAATAACTCTTCTGCATCTGGGATGTCACGGCCTTTTGCCACCATCTTGTCAGCTGCTCTTTTTAAGGCTCCCCCAGCACCATCTGCTCCTTTTCCATTGACATTGTTAGGAAGATGTTCTGTTGTTAATACAAACAGGATTCAAACTTGGCATCAGTAAAAGGTCAGGCTGTCTTTTTCATAGCCTTACTAAATCTGGAACTGTCCAATCTACCATAGCAGGTCTGAGATGGTACCATGTAGGGAGTGTTTGCTACCCTGTAGTCCTGCAGCTTGGTCCATTAGTGGCCTGGCTGGCCAGAACCACGCTGACCTCCACTTAAGGTAAAAAATTAACTGGTTTATTTTGTGCACAGGCTGCAGACACCATCATCCCAGCTCTGCTTCAGGAGAAGCTCTCCCAGCTGAATGTGCCTGACTCCACCTGCAGGTGGATCACAGACTTCCTGTCTGACAGGAAGCAGCACGTGAAGCTGGGAGAGACACTCATTTGCACTTTTGGCTCTAAAGTCAGAGAGAAGAGAAAAAAGGAGTCAGTTCCAGTTGCACTGAGCAGCTGAGCAGATTAGTAGATTGTTGTTTTTTGTAAAAACTAGACATCCATGGAGAAATCAGCAGACAGATCCACATGAATAAAGCTAGAAAGTCAGATCAAGGAGAAAGGCAATAGTTTAATCCAGAACACCAGACACTAGCCTTAACCAGCATAGCAGTCATTTTAACACCAAACATTAAAAGAGGCCAAAAGCTTCAATTTTAGCACATTTGGAAAGGTTTGCCACATGAAAGTGAAGCATAAATGCCAATTGTCCATGTGGTCAGCCGTCTTTAGTCTGAAATGTAGAATCCTAAAATGCTGTAAACTGAATAGTGGAATGAAGTGAAAAAAGCCGAGGTACAAAAGGAGGCGGTGGAACGAAGCACATCTAGCATAAAAATCTGAGTCACATCTAAATGACTGAGAGATTTAACAAGGACTCATCCAGGAGGTCCCAGAGGAAGCAGAACAACATGTGAAGCTCTGCAGGACTCACTGCCTCAGTTAAGGTCAGAGGTCAGCATTCAACAATTAGAGAGAAAGTGGAAAAATAGCCTCCATGCGAGAGGTCCAAGACCAGAACCACTGTTGAGCCACAAGCAGCCAAAGAGCCAAAAACATCTGGATGATCATCAAGACTTTTGGGGAAATATTCTGGGACTGATGAGACAAACTGGACCTTTCTGGAAGGTGTGGCTCCGTTCCTGTTGGATTTATTATAGTTATTCTACTTTTAATCTATATTCTAGTTATATTATGTTTCACTTATAACAACTAAATCACTATGCAATCTTATATTTTACTAATAACATTCTTGATCATTTACAATATTATATTATACTTATTACTGAAGTGTTATTTCTCCTTATATCAGAACACAAGCATGCGAGCAGTTGCAGGTTGCACCCAATTGTATCTTGCAGCTGCCTGTGGAAGATAAAGAAGTTACTCCCATAACAATGAATGCTGTTGTTGTGTATTGGTTCCCTGCCTAATAGATTTCAACTGGTTTGTTCCCCTTCCCTCAGCAGTTGAAATCCTGTGTAACTAGGGCGTTCCAATTTTCAATAAAAAGCCTGGCGAGCGGAGACTGCTTCAGAGTGGTTTGGAGGATTGTAAACTGAGCAATCTCCGAGCCCTCTCCTTGCAAGATAAACATAACTGATTCTCTGTGTCTTCTTTGTGCAGGTTGCTGAATAAGATGTTTGGTGTTTAAACCCAACATTAAATGGTCCTTCGAGCCGGAGTTCAACATACCTAACGATCCCAGCAGGTAAAGTGAGGTTCCAGCAAGTCTGTGGCCACAGCACTAAGACCCTTTCCGGGACTGGTCCCTCCTTTACGGGCTGGGATCCGAAGGTTGAAGAATTCCAGGGACACAGAGAATTGTGAGTAGAATTTCGTTAAAGAGGAATGAGTGAACATTTCAGATAAAAAACAGTTAAAGTCCGCAGGAGGACAGACTCCTCTAGTTTAAACTAACTAGTTAAATTCTGTGAAGGACGGCGGAGTCCTCTGTTTTCTGAGAAACAAGATAAAACCCTGACAATCCTAGGCACTATCAGGTAGCAGATAAAAAACAGTTAAAGTCCGCAGGAGGACAGACTCCTCTAGTTTAAACAAACTAGTTAAATTCTGTGAAGGACGGCGGAGTCCTCTGTTTTAAAAAAAAATAGGAAATCTAAACAGTTAAAGTCCGCAGGAGGACAGACTCCTCTAGTTTAAACAAACTAGTTAAATTCTGTGAAGGACGGCGGAGTCCTCTGTTTTAAAAAAAAATAGGAAATCTAAACAGTTAAAGTCCGCAGGAGGACAGACTCCTCTAGTTTAAACTAACTAGTTAAATTCTGTGAAGGACGGCGGCGTCCTCTGTGTTAGATTAAAAGTAAGAGCTCAAAAGTGTGACTGTGTGTGTGTGAGGAAATACAAATACCACTAGGTATTTTATTTCATACCAAAACAGGCAAGAACAAATATGACGAGCTTTTGTGGATGCATGTAGGCAAGAAAACTCCACCTTGAAGGTTGAAGTGAGTTTTACCACAAACAGTTATTGATCGTCATCTTGTCTAAATAAACCCAGTGTTAGAACACAGCAGGTGTTGCAACCCACTGGGTCCAAACATTCACCAAAATGGGAAAGGGACAAAGTGAACAAAAATGCGAGCTACTCAAGAACTTACATGTAAAGATTGGAAAGTTGTTGAGAAAGAGGATAAAGCAGCAATTGTGCCCTTATGTTATTAGATAAAAAAAAGGTACAACTTCAATGGCAAACTATCCACTTCTGGCATAAACGAACTACAGGAAAAAATTAAATTAAAATGCAAAAACAAGGAGAAGCAAATGGCAAAAGAAGGTCTTGCCCAGACCCAAGTCTGGATAAAAACAGCAGGACCCACTCTGATCAAATTTAACATTTAGCTACATGGGTAAAATAATACAATTCAGGTTTAAGAGGTGACTTAACAAACAGAAAATAGCTAAAATTCCAGAAGGCTATCATTAATAAATCGGGAAATTTAAAGGGGAAATACAGAGCAACACTCTGGGAGTTTTTTAGAACAAGGAGGTTTCGTATAAAAAAAAAAAAAAGAGGGAGACGTCTCGCAGAACACTACGCGCAAGCTGTCTGTCTGTCTTGTATAACATATTGTGTCTGTGGAAATGAGATCATTTTGTTTGAGTGAGTGGGGGAGAGACTGCTTGGATCCGCGGAGATTGATGTCTGTGCGCAAATGGGTTTTTGTGTGTAAGTCTGTGTGTGTAGATTTGTGCGTATGACAGAGCTGAGAATAGCAACTGAAGCGTAAGAGAATTACGATGCATTTGATTGAAACTGGGGATAAAGGTTTTGTTTTTGTGTTATTTGGGTGCCTAATTATGGAGTACAGTTAACCAGAGCCGTGGGGAAAGTATTCAGTTACACTATTAATGCACGAAGCTTGTATTTGACAATGGATTCATGACAGCTGTAAAAATAATAGAGTAGGGTCTTTTTATATTATAATGTTATAACTTTATTAACTTGGCATGTGGGGAGATTATATGGGAGAAGTGGAGCTGGATGGAATATGTGTAGGGGAGACTTTTTACACTGATCTGAGGCGAACCTCGGGGGGACAGTTTGACCTAAAGCAGGACAATAGATATGATAAACAAACCTGACCATGATTTAAACATCTGAATGTGTTGGACGAAGAATTAACGGTTCCTGGTGACACCCCCAGGAACAACACGTTATTAGAAACACCCATCAACCATGCGCGTCATCTGTTACTACACCTACAGCTCCAACATCGCTGAAAACAGCCGAGGATTGGTCACTGATAGTTGATATGTCCCGCCTGCTGCTCAGGGCGCAGCCCTCCCCTCTAGAGACAGACTTGCTGTCTCTGCATTTGACAAACTTAGGGACCGCTCAGGAATATGTGTTTGAGAAAGAGAGTAAATAATAAATGAATAATAAAACTTATATCTGTGTTTAGGAGTTAAAAAATATTTCAGCATGAAATATTTATTTATTCACTCATTTGTTTATAAATTGTGTAAACATCAAGGCGTTATGATTTGTGATTTAGCTCATTATTGGCTATAATTCATCATTTTATGGCACCAGAATGTTGTCATTCCAATTCTGAAAAGTACCTAAAAAGAAAAATAGTTTTTGTTTAAGCATAATTTTAACTAGTGTGGTTTATTGCAAAAGTGCATATTAAAATTCCCAAATGAGCTTTTATACTTTCAGAAATAAAAAGATAGAATACGAGATTAATTGAAATTAAAATTTTAATAGTTTGAAAGCCCTAGTTTAAATATAATACACTAGACTTAAATCTGGTTGATCTAAGGAAAGCAGGAATTAGCTCACTAACAACTTCTGCTAATTGTAGGTCTAGGAATCACCAGTTAGCAGAAACAAAAGTTAAAAGTTAAAAAGGAACTTAAAGCTGTTTGGTAAAAGTACAACCCGGTTGATTAGACAGATTTTATCAGCCCTACGTCTAGTCATGTATCAGTTTTACAGTTATCCTCAGATGGAGTTGCTGATGTTTAAGAATTTATGAAGAATGTTACTGGTTTAAATTGTTTTACCACAGAAGTTAAACTTTGCAGAGCGACAGAAATCAACAGGAACAAAAAAGGATTTGGAAAAAATTAAAGGGCAGATCCCAAAGTATTTCTTTAATGTAAACACATTCTCTAAATTAGATAATTTGATGGCGAGCATCATGACTGTCAAGCTTTAGCCGAACAGACAGCCAAAAGCAGGGCTGATCTGAAGGACGTTCCCCTGACTGAGGGAGAAACATTGTTTGTAGATGGCTCATCCAAAAAGGATGACAAAGGCAAAACAAGAACTGGCTACTCTGTAGTCACCGCTGACACAGTAATAAAAGCTTTTTTCTTTGCCACAGCACTACTCTGCCCAAGCTGCAGAATTAGTGGCCTTGACTGAGGCCTGTAAACTCATAAAAAAATAAAAATAAAAAAAAAGAAACTACAAATGTCTGACAGCCTAAAATGGACCCCTGAAGCAGAAGAAGCCTTCTGCAGCATTAAGCAGGCCCTAGTAAGCAGCTGCACGCTTGCTCTGCCTGATTACAACAAACAGTTCATCCTGGTTAACGGACGGTGAAGGTTACCTGCTTCAACAGTGCTTGAACGGCAACCTTTAACTGTCTCAAAGGCCCCAACATTTAAAGCAGCTGTTTCTACTCCGCTTTCCGTCCCGAAGCTGAAACTTTAGGCACCGCCAGCTACGTTTGATCCTCCGCTTCGCCTGAGAGCTAACCTGCTTGTTTTGCTAACAACGCAACCAAGAGCGACGACCTCCTCAAAAGACGAACCATGACTTCCCAGGTGAGACACAACTTCCATCAGGACTGCGAGGCTGCCATCAACAGGCAGATCAACCTGGAGCTGTACGCCTCCTACGTCTACCTGTCCATGGGTTACTACTTTGACCGGGATGATCAGGCATTGCACAACTTTGCCAAGTTCTTCCGTCATCAGTCCCATGAGGAGCGTGAGCATGCTGAAAAGCTGATGAAGCTGCAGAACCAGAGGGGAGGAAGGATTTTCCTGCAGGACGTCAAGAAGCCAGACAGGGATGAGTGGGGCAGTGGTGTCGAGGCTCTTGAATGTGCCCTGCAGCTTGAGAAGAGTGTGAACCAGTCGCTGCTGGACTTGCACAAGCTTTGCTCCACTCACAATGACCCACATTTGTGCGACTTCATTGAGACTCACTACCTTGATGAGCAGGTGAAGTCTATCAAAGAGCTGGGAGACTGGGTGAGCAACCTGCGGCGCATGGGAGCTCCTCAGAACGGCATGGCGGAGTACCTGTTTGACAAACACACTCTCGGCAAAGAGAGCAGCTAAATCCGTCCAGAACTCCATTAGAAAGTCTTCTGTCTGGGGACATTAGTATCTTGCTTTCAGAAACTTAGAAATAAGCCTTTTGCATGAAATTGCTCATTCATTGTTCAACAGTTACTATAGAAACCTTTTGGCTTTGTTGTAGTTCCTGCATGTTTTGCTGTCTTGTTGAAGACAAAGTGTTAACCAAACCAAATAAATCCAACCCTCTGGATTCTCAAAAAAAAAAAGCCAGAGAACCAAGAAGAGTGGGCTACTACAATCCTAAACCTTCCCAAATTATGAAACTATTACAAAATCCATGTAAAGCGTCGAAAGATGACAAAAGAACTGAAGAGCTATATTTTTGTTATCAGAATAATAAGATCCGGACTGTGATTAGTTTTAATAAAGACCAATTCAAGATAGGAGGATCTTTAAATTTTCTGAAACTGGCTGGTTTTCCAAAAGGTTTATGGGTGGTATTTATCGTCAGGAAAATAGTATTACTGGCATCAGTTAGTTTCACCTTTCCTTTCCACTGTCTGGCAATGTTACTCGTACCATATGTGTTTTGTCTCCACGTATGATCTGTTGTCTCAAACACATTTTCCCAATTGTGCCCTGTCTGTTTCATTCCTGTGCCATCTAAATACCATTTGTAACCTTTCCAATCAGAAGCTTTGTAACCTCCTATCTTGAATTGGTCTTTATTAAAACTAATCACAGTCCGGATCTTATTATTCTGATAACAAAAATATAGCTCTTCAGTTCTTTTGTCATCTTTCGACGCTTTACATGGATTTTGTAATAGTTTCATAATTTGGGAAGGTTTAGGATTGTAGTAGCCCACTCTTCTTGGTTCTCAGTTTCTTTTTTTTTTTTTTTTTTTTTTTTTTTTTTTTTTTTTTTTACATCCATTATAACGTTCAGAGATTAGGTAATAAAACAGAACAAGGTTTTGCAGCCATCCATGAACAACTGTCAGCTACCTCTATAATGGCTTTCCAGAACAGAATTGCTGTTTATATGCTCCTAGCAGAAAAAGGAGGCGTCTGTGCCATCTTTGGAGAACAGTGTTGTACCTTTATTCCAAATAACACTGCGGCAGATGGCAGCTTGACAAAGGCCCTAGAAGGCCTCCGTTCCTTAAACAGCAAAATGAAAGACCATTCTGGAGTTGATACATCTATGTGGGATGGCTTTGGAGAAGTGTTTGGAAAATACAAACAGCTAGTGGTATCAATTTTAATGTCTATTGCTGTGTTTGCAGCTATTCTGACCTTATGTGGATGTTGTTGTATTCCGTGTTTAAGAGCATTATGCACTAGAGTGATAACAACAGCCATACAGCCCGTAAAAGAGGAAATGTATGCGCTGCTTGCAACTGAAAAATCATCAGCTGATTCTGAAAATGAAGACGAAGAGACATCTCTTAATTTTCCAGACCTGTATCCTGATCCCGACGACTGTGACGACCTCTGGGTGTAACCTTTAAGTTGTGAATGAATTTATGGTTGAAAATCTGACAAGAAGAGACCAATAGAGGATGAAACATAGCTTAAAGTGAATAAACAGGAGGGTAATGTTGGATTTATTATAGTTATTCTACTTTTAATCTATATTCTAGTTATATTATGTTTCACTTATAACAACTAAATCACTATGCAATCTTATATTTTACTAATAACATTCTTGATCATTTACAATATTATATTATACTTATTACTGAAGTGTTATTTCTCCTTATATCAGAACACAAGCATGCGAGCAGTTGCAGGTTGCACCCAATTGTATCTTGCAGCTGCCTGTGGAAGATAAAGAAGTTACTCCCATAACAATGAATGCTGTTGTTGTGTATTGGTTCCCTGCCTAATAGATTTCAACTGGTTTGTTCCCCTTCCCTCAGCAGTTGAAATCCTGTGTAACTAGGGCGTTCCAATTTTCAATAAAAAGCCTGGCGAGCGGAGACTGCTTCAGAGTGGTTTGGAGGATTGTAAACTGAGCAATCTCCGAGCCCTCTCCTTGCAAGATAAACATAACTGATTCTCTGTGTCTTCTTTGTGCAGGTTGCTGAATAAGATGTTTGGTGTTTAAACCCAACAGTTCCATCTGCTGAAGAACTAGGACAGCGTTTCAGAAGCACACCATCAGGCCTACAGTCAAACACGGTGGTGGCAGTGTGATGGTCTGGGTGCTTCTGCTTCTTCTGGACCTGGAGGACTTGCTAGAACTGAAGGAAGCATGAATTCTGCTCTTTGACAGAAAATCCTGGAGAAGAAAGTCCTGAAGCAGTTCTGGACCTTAGACTCAAGCTGACTGAGGTTCTGCAGCAGAGCAATGATCCAAAGCTCAGCAGCAAAGCCAGGGATGAAGGTTGTGGAGTGGCCTAGTCAAAGTCTGGAGCTAAAGCTGACTGAGATGCTGTGGCCTGACCTTAAACAGGCTGTTCATGCTGGAAAAGCCTCCAATGTGTCTGAATGAAAAAGTTCTGCAAAGCAGAGCGGGTCCAAACTGGTCCAGCTGATGGAAAAGACTGATTAGCAGTTGTCAGAACCACTTGATGGCAGCTGCTGCCGCCATGGCTTGAAGCAGAAATAACACAAGAATGACTTTCAAACGACTTTCTGGATCTACTCAGGTTCTGTTTGTCTGACATTAAAATTCATTTGATGATCTGAAAAGTTTCCATGTGACAAAAACTAGAAGAAATCCAACAAATTCTTTAGATTTCTGTGGAAAACGTCTGAAGACTGAGAGCAAAGTGGAAGCAAAGTCAGATTGCTGGTTTGTTGCTCAAAGGTTGGCAGTAAAGCAGATTATTCTGATTAGTGCGGATGAAGCCTCCAGCTGTCTGCCCTTCATCCTGCTCCATGCTGCCATCACACAGGAACAAGACACCAAAGATCATGTGAACTCCTTGGCTGGAGGCAGAGACTCATCCCTAACCTGGAGGCAACAAAATACAGCAAGTCCTTTCTGTCAACTTTGAATTGACAGCTTGATGGATTCAAAATCTGGCCCAGATCAAATCCATCATTTCTGAGCCTAATTTATGACCTTCTGAGCCTTTTCTCCCTGATGCTCTCCCACATATAACTGCAGCCCTAACCGTGGCCTTAGTGGCTTTTCTGGGCATTTTAGGAGACACATGGAGACAAAGTAGCTCATCATGGTGAAGTGGAGCAAAAGGAAACTAGTTGTTTGTTTCTTCGTGGGAAAGTTTTGGAGAATCTCTTTCTGCTGCCGTTCTAAAGGCTTTACAGGAGGAATCTGATCTGCTGGCTTTCAGTCCACAAACACATCAACTAACTTCTTGGTGATCTCTTTAGTTTTCAGCTTTAAAGTTGATTCAAAGCTGTTAAAGCTGAAGAACATTTGCTCAGATGCAGCAATGGAGAAAATCAAAGCTTTTCTTCTTGGACTGTTTCAAACTAATGAGTCTTCAAAGAAATCTGCAGCACATTTAATCTTCACTTTTATTAGATGGAGTTATTCAGGGGGAAAAGTTTCCACTAATGGATGTGCTGCTTTGTGTTGATCTGCCAAATCAAATGGCAGTAAAATCAGCAGAGTTTGTGGTGGTCAGCTGGTCAGCTGCTAAAAAGACTTTAATGGGGTGTGAATACTTTAGCCTGTAGGGGCCTGTAGTGGAAGTCAGTTTGCTAGCAGGACTCTGCAGCAGCTGATGGATGTTGAGCAGCTGATGTGTGGATGAAAAGCCAGAGAAAATGAAGGTGCTCAGCTTTGAGAAAGCTGTGAAAACTTTGCTAGCAGCAGAATTTGCTGCTGCTGCTGCTGTATTTTAGGAAGAGAAGAGCTGCAGCTCTAGCAGCCCTAATGTCAGAGAAAAGTCCATCTTTAATGCAGCAACTAGAAATCTCTGCTGGTGGGAGTCAGAGGAAGCTGCAAGCTGGCAGCTTGTAGAATGGCAAGCAAAGTAACATGGAGGGAGGCTCTGAGAAATGTTTCCATCCTTCAGCTTTTCTAGCCCACTTCCAGCAGCTCAACATGAAGCCAGATGGAGATTTGGCCAAAGAGCCGAGCGCTTGTCATTGTTGATCATTTAGAGATCAGACTGTGAGGACATGACAGAGCTGCAGTCATCAGAGCCCAGCAGAAAGCAGCAGAAGCCAGAGAAGAAGCAGCAGCCATGCTTGTGTTGTGGATCAAGGTAGCGTGCTCCATGTTTGGCTCATTAAAGCAGAAGCTTCAGAAGCAGACAATGGGCCACTACTGCACTTTACAAGTTTACAGTCCTAGCAGAGTTTCCTTTAAAGACCTTTGGCTTCCAGGCGCTTCTTTCTGGAGGAGTGGCACCCTGGAGCGGGTGGGCTCAGGAAGCCCACTGCAGCTTGGTGACTAGAAGCCACTTTCTAGCAGTGACTTCTGTGCTGCTGCTCGCTTGGCCTTTAACTTTTTCATCTGCAAAGCTGAACAAGGATCAGATGTGCGCTGAGTCTGGACTCACATCTTGACTGAGAACGCTGCAAATGCTGCGCTGAAAGCACAACTTTGGCTCTTTTCTGGACCCAGGGACAAGATTTGCTCCTCAGCGCTGAACCTGACCTACATGGTGGGGGGGGGGGGGGGGGGGTCCCTGTGGGCTGCCGTACTCCTCCCCTTCTACCTGTCCTTGGTCCAAGCCGTCCTGATGATTGTCCTTCCAGCGCTTCAGGCAGCTCTGCAGGGCCAAGGGACAGAAGTGATCTCTGCAAGAAGTAGAAAGTCACCTTCTGCATGTGGAAAAGTTGGAGCCTTTAGCATGCAGAAGTTTGAAGAATCAGTCTTTGTTCCCAGAAAGCCGTAGTGGAGCAAAAACACACAAAGACAATGAGTGCAGAAGAGCAGCTGCAAAAAGGCCTCAAAGAAAGTGAAAAGAAGAAAAGAGCAGCAGCAGCAGGAGTCCGGGTGGCCAGCAGAGCAGCACAGCCACAATTTTCCATCTCAAGCCATGAACTTTAAAGCCAGATAGGATCATGTTTAGCTTTGAAGGGCTCCACAAGCCATCAGAATCAAAGCAGAAGCAGAAGCAGGAGCTCAGCTACTTTTAGCTACTTTGTAGACGGCATTCTGGGAGAAAGAAGAGTTTTCATCCACTTTTTTCCACTCTTGCTGCTCATGTGCATTAATGTGCCACCATGAGAGACGAGGGGAAGCTTCTGCTTCTGCTGCTCACACGCTGCACTCTGGACTCCCCAGCAGAAGAGAAAACAGACTCTGCAATAGTTAGAAAAGCACTTCTCACTAACTTTGCAGCTGCACACCTTGCAGAGGGAAAAAGGCCTGAAAAAAGAGGCAAAGCAGCCACTTGTTCCATCCTCTGATGATTAGAAATGAAAGCAGGAAAATCTGCAAAGTGCTTCTTTAGGATCCTGTTCTACGGCTGCAGCTTCTAGCTGCTAAATATCTGAAGACACTTTGGCTTCAGCAGCTTGTGGAGAGCAGCTCTAAAGGAAACTTTCTCACTATGGGGGCTTTATTTTCTGCTGGAACTTTGCTGCTTTTAGCAGCTTTCTGTCCTCCAACACTTGATGCTCAGACCAGAAGCTTAGCTCTGCTTGCTCCCAGCTCAGAGGATGAAGGACGTTTGAAGGTGAAGACGTGACTTTATGGACATGTTGATGGAAATCAAGGACTATTGTGAATGAAGGAGGAGGAGATGGCTGGTCTTGATGACTCAGCATTTCTTGGATCCTTGCAGGGAGAAGAGCAGCAGTCTGTGGAAGATGTTCAATGTGTTCTAAGCAGACAGAGAAATGTTCTCTTCTAGATGTGGCTGACTAGAGGCAGCCTTCAAGAGCCACTCCCCGACTGAAGCCTGCAGCTTTCCTTTCTGCCTAGCGCTCTCTGTGCTCCTCAGCCTTGGCTCTCTCTCTCAGACTAAACACAATCAGGAGGGATTGAAGACTTTTGTCAGGCTGGCAGCACACAAACTTTTGGAACTTTTCTATCTGAGCAACACATGATTGATTTGCTCCTTTAAATAGTCACAGTCATGCTGGGCTCTGGGAGGTCAAAGGTCAGCTAGGTGCCAGCAGGGAAATCCTGATGGCCAAGTTGCTGAATCTTTGCAGCTTTTCCATCTTTTTCTGCCTGCGTTCAGTTCAGATGATCTTTTAGTTGCTTCCTGCAGAGATGTGAACGTTCCACCATGATTCCTGTCTGATTCCAGCAGAGCAGCAACACACATGATGCTTTAAAGCCAAACTGAAGAGGCAGATGCAGACAGGAAGGATTGCTGGCTGCAGTTAGTTGCTGTGGACAGCAGGTGGCGCTGCTGCATGGCCCACAGAGGGAGAGCAGCAGCGCCACCTGCAGGGACACATGAAGAGCAGCCTGAAGCTGAGCTGGGAGACATGAAGCTTTAACATCTGCTGAACTCTTCAGCTCCTCTTTCCCTCACATCTGCCCTGAAGCAGCTTTAAGGTGGAAAACTGCTGCAGCTGGAGGAGATTCAGCAAAACCAACATGTTGCTTTGCTTTCTGGGCCACAAGCTCCACAGGAGGCTTGGCAGCATCAAGGTGGATGCAAGAAGAAGAAGAAGAAGAAGAAGAAGAAGTGAGAGCAGCAGCAGCAGCAGTCACCTCCACACAGGCTCTGCTTCCTTGCTGAACATCTCCAAGCAACACGTTTCCTCAGCTGTGCTGTTAGGATGCTGCTCTGAAACATCTCAGGAGGACAGGACACTTGGAGACACTTTGGAGAGGAGATCTCCTGGAATCAGACTCACCTAAAGCTGCTGAGAGCCTCAACATCTCCAGATCCTCAGCAGACTGAGCTGAGCTGCTGACCAGTCTGCTGAGCAGAACTTTACTGGACCTGCAGCTCTGACTGGGATCTTCTTCCACTTTGGCTTTCAGCACAAACATCAGCAGAAGATTCCCAGAAATCACACATGAAATCAATCTTTTCTGGGACTCCAAGCTGGGAGAAAGTGAAGCTGACTGTGGCAACATTTGCTGAACACTTGCAGATGATTTCAGGGAGAAAATGAACCCCGTAGAACCAGGACTGAATGTTTTAGCTCAGCGTAGAAAGAAAGAAAGATTAGAGTCCAGCTAAACATGGATGGAGCCTTTTCATGAGCAATCTTTCACCTAGCATAAGAGCAGCTAAACAACTGCTAACACACTTCTATCACTGTTTAACAACCTTTAAATGCTCCACAGCAGATTAGTTTACAACAACAATCATCAAACTGTCACTTATTATGCTTCAAATCCACTTATTGAAGACAGAAAACCAAACTTCATACCTTCTCCCACGGAATGGGAACAGAAAGAGCGATGGAGAGCGTGGGAAACCCTTCACAGACTATAATGGTATGATCCGTTAATTTGTCTTTTTAAACTCCGAACTAACACTCAGAACAACTATCCATCAACTCAATAGGTTCACCGAGAAAGATAATTATTCACATTTTCATTCGCAACACCTTAAATTTGAAAAGAAATAATAATTTAGAAACAGGAAGTTACCCGCTGTTTTTCAATGGATCTGTCGTCTTTTCAAAATAAAAGCTGCCAGTGCTTATATAGTTTCCTACCGGAATAGCTTCTCACTGGACAATCTAGTGTAATAACATCACACTGCTACATTATGGATGTGGAGAATTGTTCAATAAGGTTTAAATAGTATAATAATATAATTATTTCCTGGTGGTTTGTGTAAAAGGATTTTGGAGCTAGTAGAGTCACGTGTGACATAAACACAGAGACTCAAGGTCTTGTTATAGAAATATATAATGAATAAATAATAATAATCTATCTATCTATATGTAGCAGCACAAATAGTACGCTGCCACTTTAAGGCCAATTATGGCTGCTGTATATCAGCAGGTCTCCACAAGGCTGCTGGTGTTGAACTCAGCTGCTTCTCTTTGTTTGTCAAACTGTGCTGGGCTTCTTTGTTGCTCCTCAGACCTCTGGAGCCATCTGTCCTGTTGTTTGCTGGCAGGAAGCTACACTGTGAGGAGGAATTGTGGACTTGTTTACCTGGCATGCTGGGAATTTACCAGTTACAGCCACCTGACCAGCCTCTGATCAGCATTCAACGTGGATTGACACTCGCTGCTGTTTTGCCTATAAAGACATGTTTTAAAGACTTAGCTGAACTTTCATTGGTGGCACCATTTATGGGATGCAGTGCAATATTGTAGTGGCATTGTATCACTGTTTTACTCATATTGATTTAGTTTTGTCTGTCATTTAGGGACTGAGGCTACTGTGGAAGCAGTGGTGAGCCTTGGTGGCGGTGTTTTCGGTTGTGTTGTGTTGGAGCACCCTTTGCTTGTGTTTGCTGTGTTTCTGTAGTGTCCAGGGTGCTCCCTTTTCTCCTCACCACTTTCCCCCCATTGCTAAGCCTCGGTTTCATTTAAAATAAAAATTATACTCAGTTTTCACTGTTTAAACATTCAAGTCCAGGTTATTGTTGAATTAAACCTACTGAAGTTTAATAAAGTTTTGTAGACTTTTCTATATCGTGTCTCATTTCCAGCAGAACTTACCTGGGCCCTTATTACCATTTTCCTGGAGTTATCCCAGGTGGTGCTGTTGGTTTCCCGTATTGTAAACTTTAACATGCGTGTTTCAAAGTAAAAGAAAATCCCCCCTCAGGTTGCCACATATCTAAGGATGGATATATTATTATTGAGGTTTTTAACGCACTAGTGGCTTGTTTCTCAGACAGTGGGCTGACAGCAAAGGGGCTACCAGAGAGGGCAGAGACATGCAGCAAAGGACCACAGGTCAGAGTCCAGCCTGCATCAAACGCCTAGAGGACTAAGGCCTCTGTACATGGGTTGTGTGTGCTAACCACTGTGGCACCCAATCACGCCCATTATTATTATTTTTATTACAGCCATATGCTTTGATCTATTATAGAGCTGCTTGCAGAAAATCAAAGCAGTCAATTATGTCCCTGTAATCAGACACTCTGATCCCGTCTCCTCCTCACACACCTAAGGGTAACTTAGAGTCACCATTTAACCTAACAATCATGTTTCTGGACTGTGGGCAGGAAGCCAGAGTACCCAGAGAGAACACCTGGGTTTACCTGGGTTCTTCCAGGTAAACCCAGATGTTGAACCCAGGATATTCTTGCTGCAAGCTAACAGAGCTACTGACTGCAGCACTGGGCAGCCATTTAGGGCCAGTTTGCTGTCAATGCAGAGATGAGCAGAAAGGAATCTAAACCTTGTTCCACACAGGTAGACTCACCTGTCCTGTGAGAAGGGGCGGAGCCTCAGAGGAGTCAGGTGTGATGAGATCAGGAGAAGCAGGTCTAGTCAGGTTCAGACTGCAGTCAGTTTAGATCAGAGCAAAGAGAAGAACCTGGATCAGGGTGGGCTTAACTTCTCCTGGTTTTCTCTCTGTAAACAGAACCAGAACCAGAACCCAGTCTGCTTCTGCTTCAGCTTTAATTCTTCACATCTTCTCAGGAAACAGAAGATGTTTTTATTCTCTGACAGTTGAACTAGGAAGTTAAACCTTTGTTCTCTCAGTGGGAATCTTGGACCGACCCGTTTGTTCAGATTCTTTAGCTGTGAGCTCACAGTCACTCCCTGTTTCCTCTCAGACTGAATAAAGCCCCAAGATGGAGGAACGTGATCAGAACCAGGAGGACAAAGCTGAGCAGCTATAATATTAAAGTTAATAATAAATCTAATAATAAAGAGGAAGTCATGGTTCTGATCCAAAGCTCCAGATATGAGGATTAAAGATGGAGGCTCAGACACAAAGTCTGGTTCTTTCTAATTAATCGTCACGCAGCATCAAAATGTTTGAACGCACCTTATTTCATCCTCATCATTATTTAGATCTGCTTCTGTTTCCTCTCCAGTCATTTTACTACTTTATCTATCTGATATTAATGCACTCTCACCTGTCAGCATCTTACTGGCTTTGCCTTCTGGGAGGAAAGCTGTTGGATTTTGTAAAAGGACCAACAGAAAATGGAGGAAAAAGAAGGTGAGAACAAAAAGGAGATGGACAGCAGCTCTGCCCAGGGCACAGCTCTGGAAGGTGAATAGAGGAGTTTTGAAAAGTCAATTGGTCCCTGGATCACAGAGCAAATACAAGCACTTTAAAGCTTATTGCTGCAGATTAATTTCTCTTTTTCTCTATTTTTACCCACCAGCCTGGTGAGAAGTGCTCCGTGTAGCAATCAAAAACAAGGAGATGTACATGTATATATATTCTTTGTAAATGTTTCCACTTGTTATTCAGGATTATTCAATATTTTTCCTATTTATTGATCCTCAGTAAATGACATTACTAGAGCTGCACCTTTAACCCATCAGGCTGCTGAAACTAATTAACCAGCCTCCAGTGGAGGAGCTAGGCTTTTTGGTTTGGGGGGCAACAGAATATCTTGGATGGGGGGGGGGGATCTTTTTTCTTGTCTCTCAAAAAGTCCCTTACCACCACTCTATAAGGGTGAGGACCCTATAAAATGTTTCCAGAGAACAAAACTACTGAATGCAATAAAATGTTGACTGGAAATGAGCTGAAGACTGAGAAGAAACCTGAAAAACAGACAAGTTACAACCTGACCTCAGAGTTTTACAGCTCAGCTCACTCCTGATAAAAAGAGAAGAAGAACTGAAAGGAAAGGTGTTTAAACTCAGGTAAACTCACCTTGACAGGGGGCGGAGCCTCAGGTGAGTCAGTTACAGTCAGGTATCAGATCAGGAGAAACAGGTTCTGACTCCATTTAGCAGCAGAACAGAACAGAGAGAAGACTCTGGATCAGGGTGAGTGTGAACTTGTTCTGGTTTTCTCTTTGTGGACTGTGAACAGAACCAGGAACAGAACTCAGTCTGGTTCTCCTTCAGAACCAAGCTGCTGCTTCATGTAACCGTGGTGCTGGTCAGGCTCTGATTTCCTGCTTATCAGCACCAACAAACGCTCAGTTTCCTTCCTTTGTCTCTTTTCTAAAGACAAAAACTGAATGTGAGGAAATGGGAGATGATGTAAAAGCGCCTTTAGCATCGTTTGCTTTCTGAGTGGAAAGTCTAGTCAGACTCATATTTGTGGGAAGACCATCCCACAGGTTGGTTCCTTTGACAGAAAAAAACATTTTTACCAAAAGATGTTTTACTAAATGGAACTTTCCATTCTCCACATGTAGCAGCTCCAGTTGTTCAGTAGAACCGGTACCGGTTCTCTGCTGCTTCTTCCTCATGATCTTAGCTAATGCTGACGTCAGTGACTCACATCCTGTTCTAGATGAATAATTGAGCTGAATCAGGAAAACTGCTTTGAAAACTCTGAAGTCTGCAGATTGTGATTTAGCTGCTGAATAAAAGCTGAAAATCAAACTTTGTTCTCAGTTGATCTCTGATTCTTTGCAGCAGCAGCCGCACCTTTCTGTAAAATCTCTCTAGAGACAGTTTGTCTCCTGCAGAACAACATGTCATGGTTGCTATTTAGTTCTTTTACAACCAGCCTCTGATGACATCACAGCAGGCCACTAATCAGAGTCCTTTAGAATACGGCCATTTGTAGTTTTTCTCTCCTTTTTCTCCTGGTTGTGGATCCAGTTGCTCCTTCAGAGGCGTTTCCTTGTATTTCCTGGTTTCCTGGTTTTCTCTACGGCTGCACCATGTTTGATCCAGATGTGTTCAGTTGTCTAGCATCTGGTTTATTATCGCCTGTTGTCTTTGTTCACATAAATTCTATTTTAATTCAATCTGAAAAACTCACACGGAGAGAAAAAGACAATTAGAAGAATTTTATTGCTACAATTATTTCAAGACTTTGGCGCTCAGACCTCAGCAGGAAACAGTAGCGCTGAATTTTCCTTTAATAAGCATAAGCAGGTGTATGAGAACAGAGATGTTTCCCCCCAGGCCTGAAACTGGTGGTGGAGTGGAGATAGACCAAGTTGGTTCAGTCCATAGACGCTGGTTGGTGAGACCATCTGCTTGAGCTGTATTGGTGAGATCCAGTAGACTGGGAGAGCTGATACTAGTGCTTCACTCAGGGACCCAGAAAGATAGATGTCCAGCTTGGATAAACACAGGTTTGCATGAACCTGTCCATGATGAGCAAGCATAAAGCGACAGTGGAGAGGAAAAACTCCCCTTTGGGAAGAAACCTCTGGCAGAACCAGGCTCAACATGGCGGTCTTCTGCCGGACCCATTGAGATGTGACAGGGAATGCAGTCAGAGTCCAGGAGGAATTACACTCTGATAGGGACGAGGTTGAAGGAGCACCATGGGAAAGCCAGATGGAGCTTGGCTACCATGGTGGAGAAGGGATGGAGGTGGGTTGAATCAGGGTCATCTGAGTCCTAATCAGACATTGTGCAACCACTGCTTGAGCTTTGGCTGGGTAGCAGGCTGAGACGTGATTTGAAGACCTTTGAGATGAACTCTGGATGCTGATTGGGCTTCGTGGAGGTCTGGTTCAAAGCTGATTGGCTTACGTCGGAGGAGATGAGCCTCTGATTGGATGAATGTAAGTAATTCAGTTTCTTCAGTTGAATTTCCACCTAGGCTTCATATAGTTTATTAATACTTTTAAATGCCTGCCCTAATTGACAAATATCAAAGTTTCTATGGATTGAAAAGGAGCCAGAAATGTTGTTCAGCAGTTCATGCAGACTAGTTTGTAACAGCGTCACTTTTAACCCTCTCATTGCCGTTTATTCAGCAGACAGGACTTGCCTGAAGTTTGTTGCTTTGCCCTTTAAACAGTTATTGCTCAGTCAGAAACACAATTAATACTGAATAACTGTCAGATAGTGAAAGTTGAAGAAGTCTTGGACAAAACGGCAGAAGGACACTCCCTGCACAGTTTGGATTCTACAGCCAAAGAAATAAATAGAGAAAAACTTCAGGTCTCCTGAATATAACTTTGGTCATAAAGGAGCTGAAACACCAAGATGTTCCTCCTAAATAAAATATTTTTCAGAGGAACATCTTGGTTCTGATTGAGCTCATCATGGTAAAATCTTCAATCAGATAAATCCATCTCTGCTGTTCTTCTGGAGAATGACCTGCAGGATGGTCCAAGAGAAGAGTTACAAGCTGCAGAAGAGAACTAAAAGGATGTAAAACTTTCTGGAAATGAGTATATTTGTCCTTGATTTGAGCAGCTAAATCAGATTATCTGCCAATGGAATGAGTATTTTAATCCCTAAAATAAGATAATTAGATATACTGACCTTGAAATAAGATGGTGGAGATGAGTTGATCCCATATTAAGTGCTAAATCGTATTCAGTTGGCAGATAGTCCTACTTAGCTGCTTAGATCAAGGGCAAAAACACTCATTTCAATCCAACTTTACTTCCTTTTAGTTCCTTTTAGCAGTGAAGCTGCAGCATCTTTGTTCATCTTTGCGGGCCGCTGTGTTCAGAAACAACACATCAGAACCTCAGAGGAAATGTTCCCTCCTCCATTCACTCTGGATGTTTCTACAGACTGTTATGGGAATTGTAGGTGGAATTCTAAACAATAGTAACTTAGTTCCCATCTTTACTGAATGAGGAGACGGCAGTGATAAAGTTCCAGCACTTTTATTGAGAAACAGAGCAGAGATCACATAGATGGAAAGTAATCGCACCCCACGGTTCCGCTGCGGTCTGTGTCTGCCCAGTCTCTCCCTGTCTCGCTTTTCCGGCTTCCCCTAATACTGCACAGTGGCCTTGGCTTGAGACATAACAAAGACAGTCTATCATAGACAATAATCATTCTATGCAGCATTCAGCCTTGCACACAGCAAACAGTGGATCTTATACACAGCCATCATGTCTCCAGGCCTCCTATGTCCGAGTGGTGTGAGGCCATAGTGACTTCAGAATAATAATAAAAAAATAATAATATTTCTTATACCAAGACCTGGAACAGGATTCCAGTTCAGACCTGAAAAGTTTCACCCTCAGTTTTAGCTTAATTTCTGAAGAAACCAGAACTTCTCCAGATGGTTCTGAGGAGATCACCCAGCAGACATCAGGAGGTGCATGAAGTAGTGAAGGAGAGGACAATCCAGACCCAGATGGTACCTGCTGAACTCAGGTTCCTCTGGTCCTCTACACACATGATGGGAACCAGCTTTCTGCTCTACAGAACACTGACTGGACCTGAACCACTGGGAACTGACTGGTTCTGGTTCCTCTCTCAGGCTGACTGAAGTCCAGGAGATGGAGAACAGAGCAGAACCTCCAGGATCCAGCAGTCCGTCTATCAGGAGTGACCGATCCAAAGAAGACAATCCAGGCTTCAGTGAAGAACCTGGACCCTCAGAGTAAGAAAGCTTCTGCAGCAGTTTGTGTTCAGAGCTTCTTCTCTGGTTTTTATCAGAGTTTCTCACTGATTGATGGTGATCTGAATAACAACATGTTGGTGTTTCAGAGGTCAGAACCACAGACAGAGAGCAGAACCTCCAGGATCCAGCTGTCCGTCCATGAGGAGTGACCGGTCCAGAGGAGAACCTCCAGACTTCAGTGAAGAACCTGGACCCTCAGACTCAGAGTAAGAACCCAGTCTCTAACTGATCCTTGTGATTCCACAGAGATATAAAACATAATATTTACTCAGTCTTCAGTTCATAAAATGAAAGTAAATTAGTTTAGAACTTTAACTTAACTCAAAGCTCCATAATCATCAGCTGTTAGTCAATAAACCAGTAGTATTCACAGAAGAAACATTGGGCCTGGATTATACACACATGTACAATGGTCTTAGTCACATTGGCTGTAGGGAGAATTGTTGGCATGTAAATGTGTAAATATATGTTTAGAAGCATATTCATTCATTTGTTAAAAAATGGACCTTAGAGTTTTATAAACTCGTAAGTAAAGCATGAATTTATGTTAAGATCTAAAGGAAGGAGAAGGGGTGTTATTACTTTTGTTTTACTTCTTCAGACCAGGACCTGGACTGCTGGCAGCCAATCAGAGCAGCTGTGCTCCAGGTGAGACTGAACATCTCCAATCAGAACTTCCTTCTATCGTCTCTGTTGGACTAATTCCTCGTCTTTAGTTGGCATTTGGGAATCTAAGTGTTTAAAGTCTTTCTGGAATCGATTATTTGCCCTGAATCTCTGGATTTCCAGCTGCTGTAATTGTGTCTGTGTTCAACCCAACAACCTATTGGGTTTGCTTTGAAGTGGTTCTGTTTTCAGCCCTTTGTGCTAAATGCATTATAACTGAACATCTCCTTAAAGCTGCAGCTCATTTTGATGGAAACAAAAAGGTGGAGAAAACAACCTGCTGCACTGTTGCTTTACAGAAAGAGGGAAGGAAAGTCTGAGAGACAGAAACCTTTATTTCCTCTGACAATAGATCCCAGATTACAGCAGATATATTTGTAGAAACATGGAATATTTCTATCTGCTGTTTACTTCTAAAGGACCAAATCAGTCCCATGTCATTTCTAATCTGTAATTATTCTCTAAAAACATCCAATCCAGTCTCTGAGGGAGAAAAGCATCTGAAATGTGAACACTACCTGATCCAAGGAGCTGTTTCTCTGGCAGATTAGAGCATTTCCTCCAGATTTCCTTCATTAAGGCTGAAAATGCTGCCAGGAACCACTTTCTTTCTCTCTGCCTCTTCTGTAGCTGCTGTGTTTGTGGGAGAAGGTCAGATAGAACCAGAGAAATGAGGACAATGGTGACCTGATGCTAAAGAGTTCATGTTGCTGAAAGCTGCTGCATGTTTCTGTCAGCATTTCTTTATCTGATCTGCTTTGTGAATCAGATCCTGACAGTGAACAGATACTGGCCACAAAGCAGAGGCACAACTCTGCTGTCTGACCATCTAACAAGGTTCTGCTTCTAAGGATGGATCCCATTGGTTAGCATCACATCATGTGAACTAAGAGACCTTCTAATGATGACACCTCCTGATGTTCCAGATGTTTCTGCTCCAACTTCATCACTAAACCAGGTTTTTCCTTCAGTTGTCTCTTCTTCTCTGTTCCAGCAGATGTTGGTCTGCAGGAGGTTCTAGAGGAACATAAGATCAGTCTGAGGAGGAGATGTGAACGTGTGACTGAAGGAAGTGATGAACCAGGAAGTAGAACCCTCCTCAACAGCATCTACACTGATCTCTACATCACAGAGGGACAGAGTGAAGAGGTTAATACCCAACATGAGGTGAAGCAGCTGGAGAGAGCTTCCAGGATCCAGAACCTCCATGACTCTCCAATCAGGTGCCATGACATCTTTAAAGCCTCACCTGACCAACATGGAGCCATCAGAGTGGTTCTGACCAACGGCATCGCTGGTGTTGGAAAAACCTTCTCAGTGCAGAAGTTCACTCTGGACTGGGCCGAGGGCTTGGAGAACCAAGATGTCCGTGTGGTGGTTCTGCTGTCGTTCAGGGAGCTGAACCTGATCAGAGGTGAGCAGCACAGTCTTCTCACGCTGCTCCATGTTTTCCATCCAACCCTCCAGAAACTCCTAGCAGAGCAGCTGGCTGCCCACAAACTTCTCTTCATCTTTGACGGCCTGGATGAAAGCAGACTTTCTCTGGACTTCAACCACAGTCGGCTGGTTTCTGACGTCACACAGAAGTCATCAGTCGACGTTCTGCTGACAAACCTCATCAAGGGGAACCTGCTTCCCTCGGCTCTGGTCTGGATCACCTCCAGACCTGCAGCGGCCAATCAGATCCCTCCTTCATGTGTTGCCAGGGTAACAGAGGTACGAGGCTTCACCGACGCCCAGAAGGAGGAGTACTTCAGGAGGAGGTTCAGTGATGAAGAGCTGTCCAGCAGAATCATCTCCCACATCAAGACCTCCAGGAGCCTCCACATCATGTGTGGAATCCCAGTCTTCTGCTGGATCACTGCTACGGTTCTGGAGAACATGTTGACCACAGAGCAGAGAGATGAGCTGCCCAAGACCATGACTGACATGTACTCTCATTTCCTGCTGGTCCAGACCAGGAGGAGGATGAACAAGTACCATGGAGGACATGGGAGGAGTCCACAGGAGCTGATGGAGGCTGACAGGGAAGTTCTCCTGAAGCTGGGGAGGCTGGCGTTGGAACATCTGGAGAAAGGAAACATCATGTTCTACCAAGAAGACCTGCAGCAGTGTGGTCTGGATGTCACAGAGGCCTCGGTGTACTCAGGAGTTTGTACAGAGATCTTCAAGAGAGAGAGCGTGATCTTCCAGAAAGCAGTCTACTGCTTTGTTCATCTGAGCATTCAGGAGTTTCTGGCTGCAGTCTACATGTTCCACTGCTTCACCAGCAGGAACACAGAGGTGGTGGAGAACTTCCTGGGAGAAAAATACAGTGAAACATCTCTGGATGACTTCCTGAGGAGAATCATGGATAAATCCCTCAAAAGTGAAAATGGCCACCTGGACCTGTTTGCTCGCTTCCTTCATGGCCTCTCTGTGGAGTCCAACCAAAGACTCTTAGGAGGGCTGCTGGGTCAGACAGAGAACAGTCCAGGAACCATCCAGAGAGTCATCACCAACCTGAAGGAGATGAACACTGATGATAAAATCTCTCCTGACAGAAGCATCAATATCTTCCACTGTCTGATGGAGATGAAGGACCTCTCAGTTTATCAGGAGATCCAACAGTTCCTGAAATCAGAGAACAGATCAGAGGAGCTTTCTTTGTTCCAGTGCTCAGCTCTGGCCTACATGCTGCAGATGTCAGAGGAGGTTCTGGATGAGTTGGACCTGGAGAAGTACAACACATCAGAATCAGGACGACGGAGACTGGTTCCAGCTGTGAGGAACTGCAGAAAGGCTCGGTGAGTCCAGATGTCTTCACTGACTGATGCTGATTCAGCATTATTGCCGTCCGGTTTATTCTTCATTATTCAGTCGGTTCTGGACGTTTTTGGACCTTTAACTACTTCCTTCATACTTTGGACAATTTCAACCATTCAGATTTCTACATCTTCAGCTGATTCAGGTCAGCTCTGCTGCAGCTTTCGGTATTTAGAGATTTTGATCTTTTAGAAAGATTCAATCATCCAGAGACACATTTTAAACTTTAAACAGCTCTTCACTCATTGGGCTGTTACCCATAATTCACCTCTTTAGAAAATCACTCTTTAGGTCAGGGCTATTGAACTGATGGTCTGTGGGCCACTTCTGGTCCCCTGGTGATGGTAATCTGGGCCGTAAATTACTTCTTTGTAAAAACTAAATCAATCAGAGAAGATCAGAAACATTGTGTGAAAAACAGCCCAGATGAACGGCATGGTGTACCAGCCTTGGTTTGTCTGCTGTTCAGTTCCTAACCTCTAAGTAATAGGTTAGCTTTCATTGTTCTCTGAAACAGTCCACAACTATGTTTGTCTCCCAGTGTCTACGACTGTCACTGACATCTTCAACCCTTGGAGTAAGCCCCCCCCCCCCCCACACACACACTTTGTAAAGCCACATAGGTGAGCCCACAAGAAGAGACATTTGGCTTTTTTTGCACTTCAACCATTGGTTAACAAACAGTTGTCTGAAGGCAGGCAGGTTTCTAAAGCTGACTGCAGAACAGAGGATGTCAATAAACAGAACAGACAGGAACTCATGGTGCAGAACTGTCTCTGTCTAAATCCGCCTCTCCAGCACCCCTACACTAAGAAACAGGAAAGGAACAACAGCTTCATTTTTAATTTAGTTTACTATATCCTTAGATTGATCAGACAGAATCAGACATACTTTAATAATCCCAGAGGGATAAATCAATAGTGTTATTAGTAGAAAACTAGAACTGTGTCTCTGGGTTGGGGCAAAGTGGTGGGGGTGGAGGGATGGAGGGGGGTTAGCAGGGCTTTCCAGTCTTGTGGGGCCCAAAGAGCTCTGCTGCCCCTTAAGGGAAGAGTGACATGAGGGGAAAAAACAGAAAAGTAAAAACAAACATTTAGCCTATGCCTGTAAATTCCCCCACCTTTTCAAAAATGTGCAAAAAATACCTATTCTGTTCAAATCTACATTCCTATGAGAAACAGGTTTTTCTTCGTTAACAATAAAAATGAGTAGGGGTCAAGCCTGCAGGTACAGGATGATATAAGTTTCTTACTGTCAACTGAGCGCATCAGGAGCCTGTGCATCTCAGAGAAGAGGATTAATTATGCAGATCATTTGGGGATAAATAATATAGCATGCTGTAAAACTGGAATTAAATCTAAAATGAACAGAAATAAATAAAACTGGCTCATTTTTGGCTTAAATGACATGAACTTCAGTCATTTTCCTTTAATCTGTGAATTTATTTTCAACACGTAAGATGTAGAAAAAAGCTGATACATATTTTCTCACATTACTTTTTCAGTTTCACATAAAGATGAAAGCATTTTCAAACCTCAGTCTTTCTTTGAATTAAACCTTTGAGTTCTGCTAATTACATTTATGATTTGATGCAGTAAAATGAATTCAAGCAGTATAAGGTCATTGTAATACTTTCTCATTTTTATACATGACTAACTGGATGTCCGGCCCCTGAGCTTTAGTCCTTCAGTAACTGTGGCCCCCTAAGCAGTTTAGCTGAATAGTCCTGCTCTACGGGGACGTTAACATTTATATTATCTGCATATTATAATTGTATGATTGATAAAGACGTTTATCTGCTCATTTCCTCCACAGTTTAGGGAAATTAATTAGTTTCAGATCCCTGGCGGTTTAAAAGTTAACCTCCTTTTGTAATGAACCAAAAGCTGGACTCAAGATTTACCACAACAGGTCAGTGACATTCTAACAAAGTTTATCAAAAAACAGGAGAAGCAGGCGTCGGCTCTCGGGGTTCGCGGCTCACGCTCACTGGCAGGAGCCTCCTGGAGGTAGAGGCAAAGGTTAGGACTCAGCACAACAGGTGAATGATGACAACCTTGCTCTGTAACTGATCTTCTAATAAGGAGAGCCGGGCAGTTCGGACACGCTTCTCTGAAAGCTGGATCCGTCCGCAGCCGAGCGAGGCTGGAGCCGTTGAGCGGCTGGATGCAGTCACTCAGAACGGGGTTTTCCGAGAGATGTTTGTCCAAGGGCAGTCCAGGTCCGGTAATGGGGAGTCCAGCAATCCAAATGAAGCACAGGGGGGAAGAATCCGAGTGGGGGATCCAGGTCCAAATCCAAATCCAAATCCGGTACACAAGAAGGCAGTCCAAATGTAGGGGTTCAGGAGACAGGAGACCAGGCAGACAGACACAGGCTGGGAACAGGCGGGCTCAAAAAACAGGCAACAGGTCGGAGTTGGATATCAAACAGGCTTAGTCAATAACGCTGGAAGGTTCTACCGTGAGGAAAGAGACGATCTGGCACTGGAGACTGAAACTGACGGGGCCCTTATGCAGTTGGAGACAGGTGGAGCCAGTAAAGGTTAATGGCAGAGGGGTGGAGAATGAATGGCTGAATTTGAATATTAGAATAATAACTAAAGAGGTGAGAAAGTGTTTGATGCTGTGTGACAATTAATTTCATCATGATACAGATTTCTTCATCCAATCTAATTGGTTAATTTCTCTCCTTTGATCACTAGAAGCACATTTATGTTTCTTTTTACTATCAACCAAACAGAGCTCTTAAAGACAGCGTCACACCTAGCAACGGGGTCAACCACACCTAGCAATGGGGTCAACCACACCTCCTCACTCAGATAAATCTCTCTGTCATTTCCTTCCTCAGAGCGGCTCTCAGCAGCATCTGAATCCCTCTGAAGCTCAGACTCCTAGGCAGGAACCTTTAGGCTAAGAAAGGAGCTCTGAGAGACTCTAAGGATCTTTGTGAATACAGACACTGGTTCTTAGAAATTGATGCATTTCGCTCCGTCATCCGTCACCAACAGACTACATCCATATTTCTGACGGACAAGGAGGAGGGTTCTCTGTCACGGCGTAGCTCCACGGAGCCTGTGGGAAATGCCCTTTAGACCAGAATGGCTTTTATTTGTGACGTAATGGAGAACACGGATGGAGGAGTTTGTCTGAATGAAGGTCAGGCAGAATCAGAACAAACACCCACAAAACAATAATGGTAGGAACACAGTACAGCTTCCTCCAAATATTAAAAACAAGGTTAATAAAACATTTCATTTATTGTCCACTAAAATTTATTCATTAGTAGCTGGACAGGAGGAAACGCAGACAGAGAAGGGGAAGATGTGCAGTAAATGTCTAGGGAATTGCACCCACAATCTCTGCTCCACCTCTGAGGCACTCGGCACCCTTTCTTGAATGTTCTTCAGTACTTTGCTCTGGATTATTCCTCCAGAATCGTCCTCTGATTGTTGATTTCCTATTGATTTAGTTCATTTAACCATTTTCACCATTAGACTGTTTGACTGAAGGTTGATTGATGGAAGAACTTTACACGTTATACATGTTCTGCATATGGACATGTTGTGAGTTCTGAAATAAAGTATTTCATCCTAAAATGTTCTGATTTATTAAATGTAAATGTGGCAGTACATAAAAAGCAGTGGTGTTAACGGAGCTGAGAAAGTGTTCATTAAGAGCGTATTTGATCCTGTCTACAGACACCAGGCTACAGACTTCAGCTGAGATGCTTTAGCAGCTGTCTAAGAGTTACTTGATTATTTTGTGGAGTTGGATTTCATCATCAACCATGACGATTCCTCCAGAATCGTCCTCTGATTGTTGTTTTCCTCTTGATTTAGTTCATTTAACCATTTTCACCATCAGACTGATTGACTGAAGGTTGTAACTCAGGAAATAATAACTGATTACTGAGTTCTTAAATAAAAGGAAACAGTGATTTTATCAGGTTGCAGCAAACAGAAACAGAGCAAAAGTAAAGCCACACTCAACAGCAGCAGCAGAAGCCTGTTGCTCTCCCAGCTCTGCTCTGACCTCAGCAGCACCTTTCACATTGCTATAGGGTAGTTCACGCGTGATGTCCGCGCTACTTCCGGGTCCCGCTTGTAGGCAAACACAGGACTGTTCTCGCATTCTATCATTACAAAACGGGTGAATTAGAGCGTGCTTTTAGTTAGTTTATTTTCGAAATGTAAACAGTGCCTACGACTTGTTGTGCTCCCGGTTGCACACAGAGACATTCCAAATCGTTGGATGTACGTTTCTTTCATTTACCGAAGAAAGAAGAAAGAAATTTATATTTTCAATGAAGAAGGACCCAGGCAGACAATCCCAATCGACTGTGGGAGCCATCATACCCCGACAGAATTTTCAGTCTATTCAATTCAATTCAATTCAATTTTATTTATACAGCGCCAAATCATGAAACATGTCATCTCAAGGCACTTTACAAAGTCAAGTTCAATCATATTATTCAGATTGGGTCAGATTATACAGATTGGTCAAAAATGTCCTATATAAGGAAACCAGTTGATTGCATCAAAGTCCCGACAAGCAGCATTCACTCCTGGGGAAGCGTAGAGCCACAGGAAGAGTCATCTGCATTGTACATGGCTTTGCTGCAATCCGGCAGAAAAACCTCCGGCAGAACCGGGCTCAGTATGAACGGTCATCTGCCTCGACCGACTGGGGGTTACAGAAGACAGAACAGAGACACAACAAGAGAGACAAAAAAGCACAGAAGCACACATTGATCTAGTAATCTGTTCTACATTAGATGGTAGTAGCGGGTGAGCCGTCTTCTCTGGATGATGTCACAGTTAACAGAACGCCAGACCAGGTGTACCTACTATGAAGAGAAAAGAGAGAGAACAGAAAATTAAAGCAGAAATGACAACATAATGCATAATTGAAGAACAGTAGAACTCAATAGAGTGAGAAAATTAGATCCTGATATACTCCAGTAGCCTAAGCCTATAGCAGTAAAACTATAAAGGTAGCTGAGAGTAACATGAGCCACTAGTTATAATTTTTGTCAAAAAGAAAAGTTTTAAGCCTAGTCTTAAAAGTAGACAGGGTGTCTGCCTCACGGACCAAAACTGGGAGTTGGTTCCACAGGAGAGGAGCCTGATAGCTAAAGGATCTGCCTCCCATTCTACTTTTAGAGACTCTAGGAACCACCAGCAGACCTGCAGTCTGAGAGCGAAGTGCTCTGTTAGGAACATACGGGGTAATCAGAGCTCTGATATATGATGGAGTTTGATTATTAAGGGCTTTATACGTTAGAAGAAGAATTTTAAATTCTATTCTTGATTTAACAGGAAGCCAATGAAGGGAAGCTAAAATTGGAGAAATATGATCCCTCTTGTTGATTTTCATCAGAACTCTTGCTGCAGCATTTTGGATCAGCTGAAGGCTTTGAACTGCATTTTGTGGACTTCCTGATAGTAAAGAATTACAATAGTCCAGCCTTGAAGTAACAAATGCATTGACCAGTTTTTCAGCATCACTCCTGGACAGAATGTTTCTAATTTTGGCGATATTCCGGAGGTGAAAAAAGGAAACTCTGGAAACCTGTTTAATATGGGATTTAAATGACATGTCTTGGTCAAAAATAACACCAAGATTTTTTACTTTATTACCAGAGGCCAGGTTAATGCCACCCAGATTAAGTGATTGGTTAAGAAGTTTATTTTTTGAGGACTCTGGCCCAAAGATTACAACTTCGGTCTTGTCAGAATTTAGATGCAGGAAATTTAAAGTCATCCAGCTTTTGATGTCATCAAGACATGACTGCAGTCGAAGTAATTGATTGGATTCATCAGGATTTATGGATAAATATAGCTGAGTATCATCAGCATAACAGTGGAAATTAATCCCATGCTGTCTGATAATTTTGCCTATCGGAAGCATATATATAGTAAAGAGAATTGGTCCAAGGACTGAACCCTGTGGTACTCCACAGGTGACCCTAGAGTTTGAGGAAGATTTATTGTTAACATGAACAAATTGGAATCTGTCTGACAGATAAGATTTAAACCAGCCTAATGCTTTCCCCTTAATCCCTACAGTATGTTCAAGTCTTTGTAGGAGAATATTGTGATCAACTGTATCAAACGCAGCACTGAGATCTAACAGGACAAGTATAGACACAAGTCCATTATCTGAGGCCATGAGAATATCATTAGTGACCTTCACCAGAGCTGTTTCAGTGCTATGATGAGCTCTGAAGCCTGACTGAAACTCCTCAAGTAGGTCATTACTTTGTAAATGTTCACAAAGTTGATTAGCAACTACTTTCTCAAGAATTTTAGATAAGAAAAGAAGATTAGATATAGGTCTGTAGTTTACTAACTCATCCTGATCAAGAGAAGGTTTCTTAAGTAAAGGTTTAATAACAGCTACTTTCAAAACCTGTGGTACATATCCATTTACTAAGGATAGATTAATCATGTCTAAAATAGTGCCACTGATCAAAGGGAATATGTCCTTAAACAACTTGGTTGGGACTGGGTCTAACATACAAGTAGAAGGTTTAGATGAAGCTAAAATTTTAGATAGCTCAGAAAGCTCTACTGCTTCTAAACAGTTCAAACACTGCACAGATTCTAAAGATTCCTCCAATACTGCCTCACTTACTGAGGACGAGGTAATCATGTTTGGGAGGATGCCAATAATTTTATTTTTAATGGCATCAATTTTATTTATGAAGAATCCCATAAAATCATTACTACTAAGAGCTAAGGGAATGGATGGATCAACAGTGCTGTGGCTCTGGGTAAGTTTGGCAACTGTACTAAAGAGAAATCTAGGATTATTTTTATTCTCTTCAATTAATGATGAAAAATATGCTGCTCTAACTCTGCGGAGGTTCTTGTTATACAACAATAGTCTGTCCCTCCAGATTAAGTAGGGTTCCTCTTGGTGTGTAGAGCGCCATTTTCTCTCCAATTTGCTAACATTGTGCTTCAAGGAACGCAGCTCTGAATTAAACCAAGGAGCCAGCTTCCTGTGAATAATCACCTTCTTTTTCAAGGGAGCTACATTGTCTAATGCAGAAAGCAATGAGGAAGTCACATTATTAGCAAAGGTATCGATTTGTGAATGGGAAGAAACAGCAATGCTGCCATCTACAGGGCATTTCTGCAATAGACCCCTTGCAACCACGTGACTCCGTTACCCAGAACCCCTTGCGTGGCGGCCATATTGGTTGGCACGCCATTTGACGAAATGACGAGTTCTCCAGGTATTTTTCTTCTTTAGATAACGTATCACAAGATCGTTTTAAGAGTAAGTTGATGGTTGATGGTATCAGATTGCCAGATCCACACAGCAAAAGCCTGAAGGGACAGAGCGAGTCTGTGAAATGCTGGCCAAGGATTTCATACCGCGACACATACAGCTGTTTTATAAACACGGCAGGCCAGTACGGACAAGAGAGCACGAAAGCCCCTGAAACCACTGGACGGCTGCAATTATTTTATATCTGGAAAAAGGCTCCAGCAATGCCCGCGACGCCATGAGGGATTAAGCGGTCAGAAAATGGATGGATGGATGTTCACACATGTTTGTGCAACAGCACAAAGCAGAGAGGAAGACCCGCCCGGTAGGTTAAAAAAAACATCACTCACTACGGATTATTTAGGTGTTTTTGTCTTGTTAAAATGGGTGGGGGTGTCGGCGACATTGCAGCGTAAACACAGAAGTACTAGCGCCCGTGAACGGGCGGAGGGGAGGTGGCGATCGCTACACGGGCCGGAGAGCCGCTGCTGTCTGCTGCTTCATACAGCGGCGGCTGCTGTAGCGATCGCTACACGGGCCGCTGCTCCGGCTCGTGTAGCAATCGCTACCTCCCCTCCGCCGCTATTTAAGTAGAACAATGACTAGAGCAGAATTAAGTTGTATTTACCGGAGATGAAGTGTAGACTGCAAATTCTGTCGTGTTATGATGGCTCCCCCAGTCCATTGGGAGTGTCTGCCTGTGCTCTTTTCATTGAAAATATCCATTTCTTTCTTCTTTCCTCATCCTTTGGTAAACGACAGAAACGTACATCCAACGATTTGGAATGCCTCTCTGTGTAACCGGGAGCACAACAAGTCGTAGGCATTGCTTAGATTCCAAAAATAAACTAACTAAAAGTACGCTCTAAATCACCCGTTTTGTAATGTAGTAGACGGGCTGTCAGGCTAGCGTGCCCACCAAGATGGAGGCGCGCACCCCCGATCACGTGACTGTGACGTCAGATGCAAGGGGTCTATACTGAGGATATTAAAAAGGGGACAGACTCTTTAAGTTTTGATACAGCATTATCCGATAAAAATCTACTATAATGGAACCCTCTTTTGGGGGTGGAGAACTCAGTTAGATTAAACTCAAATGTTATTAAAAAATGATCAGACAGGACAGGGTTGTGAGAGAATACTGTTAATTCTTCACAATCAATGCCATATGTCAGAACAAGGTCTAAAGTATGGAGCCGAGAGTGCGTCGGTTCATGCACATTTTGAGCAAAACCAATTGAATCTAGGATAGTTTTAAAGGCTACACTAAGGTTATCACATTCAGTGTCAACATGGATGTTAAAATCACCCACTATAATAACCTTATCAGTATTTAACACCAAATCAGATAAGAAATCTGACAACTCATCCAAAAACTGAGTGTAAGGGCCTGGTGGACGATACAAAACAACAAACAGAAGAGGTTTTATTGCTTTGCAGTTTGGATGAGGGAAACTGAGGGTTAAATATTCAAAAGAACTGTAATTATTAGTTGGCCTGGGACTAATTAATAAATCAGACTGAAAGATAGTTGCCACTCCTCCTCCTCTTCCCACAGATCTGGGAATGTGGAAATTTGAATAACTGGAGGGGGTTGACTCATTTATACTAACGTAGTCCTCTTGTAGCCAGGTTTCTGTGAGACAAAACAAATCAATCTGATTATCAGAAATCAATTCATTAACTAACAAAGTCTTCGGAGGGAGAGACCTTATATTTAATAGACCACATTTAATACTTTTATTTTTTGGTTCAAAGTGATCTGTATGGATTTGTATTAGATTTTTAGGATTTGTTCCTTTTAGATCAGTTTTTGATCTCTTAAGTTTTGGCCGTGGGAAAGACACCGTCTCAATAGGATAATGGGTGGGTAACAGTACAGAAGCTGCAGAGAGGTGTGTTAAACTACGGCTCTGCTTCCTGGTCTGGACCCTGGGTTGTCAGCATTTAGGAGAACTAATAAATCCGGCCAGATTCCTAGAAAGAAGAGCTGCACCCTCCAAAGTGGGATGAATGCCATCTCTCCGGATCAGACCAGGTTTTCCCCAGTCTACACTTCATCTTCGGTAAATACAACTTAATTTTGCGCTCGTCATTGTTCTACTTAAATAGCGGAGGAGGGGAGGTGGCGATCGCTAGACAGGGCCGGGATAAGCAGAGTCTATGCAGCAGCAGCAGCAGCAGGCAGCTGCAGACAGTGGAGCCTGGTAGCAGGTGGAGCTTACCTGAAGCTGAGCCAGCCTTCTCCTTTGCGTCCATTTGCAGGTGTGAGTGGCTTTAATGCTCATCTGATGACATCACTGTTTAGTCATCATCTTTTAGTCTGTTTATCAGTGTTTATTAGTCTGATTTAACTACAACTGATCTGATTATTTCTCTCATCACAGACTAGTGGGCTGTAGTCTCTTACCGACTGAATGTGAAGTTTTGGCCTCAGCTCTGAAGTCCAACCCCTCCCTGACTGACCTGGAAATAGATCTGATCTATAATGGAGGAACCTTTGGAGACTCTGAGATGAAGCGTCTCTGTGAGATCCTGGAGACTCCATTCTGTAAAGTAAAGAAGCTGACGTAGGTTTTATCTTCACTGCAACTTTAAAACTTATTTTAATTAATAATTTTGTTGACATTTTTTCTTTACAGACAACCTGCTGTCAAAATGTTTTGCCTTGTCAATTATTTATTTTCTTCTTTGATATTTTCAGTATTGACCATTTAACACTTAAAATGTTTTGGACTGAAGAATTAAACTTAGGAAAATAGGTCAAATGATGTGAATTATTGATGGAGATGTTTTAGTTTGATTTGGGAAAGATTTAGATAACAAGATCAGATCATTTAGCTTTATTTTTAATTTCTTTGTCACATCTTTACATGAAACATTATTTTTTGTTCTTCCAGAGTAGTGCCAGAATCACATTCATACACATAAACAGTAAAATAAACATAAAAAAATAGCATTATCTAAAAAAAATGAATGTTTGAGAAGAACAAAGAGAGAAAATGTAAACTAAATCAAAGCGACGGCACCAGCAGGTTGCATGTTCTCCCTGTGCATGCCTGGGTTCTCTCTGGGTACTCCGGCTTCCTCCCACAGTCCTAAAACATGACTGTTAGCTTAACTGGCCTCTCTAAATCCTCCTTAGGTGTGAGTGTGTGTGTGAATGGTTGGTTGTCCTGTCTGTCTCTGTGTTGTCCTGTGATAGGCTGCTTACCTGTCCAGGTGAAGCCCGCCTCTCAGCCACTGACAGCTGCAGATAGACACCAGCAGCCCTCAGGACCCCAGCAGGGATAAGCCTGTTGGAAAATGGTTGGATGGACGGCACCAGCAGGTTCCAGCAGCTCAGCTTTGTCCTGAAGCTGCTGTTCTGTAGGTGCGGTTCAGAGAGGAACCGTCCTCTTCAGTCTGACAGCTCAATCAGACAGAACCAGAACCAGGACCCAGCAGTGTGGCTATTAAAAAGATATTTATCTATCATTTTAAAGATATAAACAAATGTTTTTAGAGGTCAGAGGTCAACCAGCCCCCCACCTTCTTCAAATCAGACGAAATTGATGTCAATCAACTCGACTCCGTTTGTGCTGGTTTGTGCAGCAAAAATTTTCGTTTGTGCTGCTTTCGTTTTGAAGATATTAATGAAAAGGTAAAGGTCCAAAGGTCAACCAGCCCCCCCACCTTCTTCAAATTAGACAAAATTGGTGTCAAATGTTTGTGCTACATTTGTGCTGGTTTGTGCAGCAAAAATTTTCGTTTGTGCCGCTATCATTTTTTTCCAGGTTAAAATTAAATTATTGTTATTCATAGGTTAGCAACTTATAATTTGTATGAAATTCACATTTTCAGCATGAACAGATGTTTACTGACCTTTGATGACCTCTACAACCTATTAATATCATTAAAATGATAGCTGTACCTAGTACTTGACATGAGGCAGTTTATGACCTCCCTGTCTCCCCATAAACTTTTTAGAAATTTCACCTCTCATGCAGTCCAGCTCACACTCCACCTCCTCGTTAGTTCCACCTGTCGTTTCTAATTATCCAGGACTCAGTACACCTGCCAACACCTCTACTTAAACCCCCCTTAGTCTGCTCTTCCCCACCGGTCAAAATCAGAATTTAAACTGCTGAAAGTACTGTAAATATAAGAATATTACATACTGTTCAATAAATGATAAGCTTTTTAATTAAGAGTCATTTTCATTTTACGGTCCTTTTATGGGGGCAGCCACCTTGGTGAAGAACAGTACTGCCTCCTCCCAGTTTGTGACGTCAGGTCGCGGTATCAGCTGTAGAGCAAGTCCCAATGCCCTATCTGTCCCCTTGTAAGTAAATATCCATTTTCATGCCATTTTTTAACCCCTTATACAAAGATAGACATGATATTAAGTATTTAAATTTAAATTAATACTAATTTTACATTTTAGAGACATAAAAAGACAACGAATAAGCATTAAATACGGTTTATGGGTTGGGTTCTGCAATGTTATCAGGGAGTAAAATCTCATCTTTAGAACCAATCTCTGCTCAAAATGGTGATCTGCACCGCCTAATCTACTTTCAGCAGTTATCATCAGTTATTGCAACCGTAAACTGCAGAAAATACGGCCAGATCGACTCCTTCTGAGTTCACTCTGCTCCTGTCAGGATGAGCTGTAGCGTGTTACGAGGCGGAGGGATATTTCAACGTCACTTAGTTTAGAGCCAAAACAAACAACTTCATTTTCAGAAACAGGCCCAAAAAAACCTGTAACCCGCAACTCATGAAATTTACAAGCGACTGTAAAAAAATTAGACCGAAGTCACATAAAATAAGAGGGCTTCACAACAGTGAGCATCCTTTCAGAGTGCGTCGTATCACTCCGCCATTATTGCCCATATACAATGATTGAGACGACAATTTATGCTTTTATTTTCTTATTGATTAACCCTAAATTCATTAAATCACCACAAACGTTTAATTTTAGGTATAGCTAATGATCCCCTGATTTTTCCTCGTTGACCGGACTTCTCCTTTAAAATGAAAGCGGCACAAACAAAAATTTTTGCTGTACAAACCAGCACAAATGGAATCGAGTTAATTGACACCCATTTCGTCTGATTTGAAGAAGGTGGGGGGCTGGTTGACCTTTGATGACCTCTAAAAACATTTGTTTATATCTTTAAAATGATAGCAGCACAAACGAACATTTTTGCTGCACAAACCAGCACAAATGTAGCACAAACATTTGACACCAATTTTCTCTAATTTGAAGAAGGTGGGGGGGCTGGTTGACCTTTGGACCTTTACCTTTTCATTAATATCTTCAAAACAAAAGCAGCACAAACGAAAATGTTTGCTGCACAAACCAGCACAAACGGAGTTGAGTTGATTGACATCAATTTCGTCTAATTTGAAGAAGGTGGGGGGGCTGGTTGACCTTTGATGACCTCTAAAAACATTTGTTTATATCTTTAAAACGATAGCGGCACAAACGAAAATTTTTGCTGCACAAACCAGCACAAACGTAGCACAAACGTTTGACACCAATTTCGTCTGATTTGAAGAGGGTGGGGGGGCCAACTTCACTCAGGTCCTTCCCTCTGCTCCTCCATCACCCTCCTCCATCAGCCTCCTCCTCCTTCTCCCCTCCTCCTCTCCTCCTCCTCCTCTCCTCCTCCTCTCCTTATCTTCTTTTCTCTCCTCCTTCTCTCTCCTCCTCTCTCCTCTTTCTCTCTCCTCCTCTCCTGCTCCTCTCCTTTTTCCTCTTCTCCTTCTCTCCTCCTCACCGACTGATCAGCAGCTCCTCACACTGCACCTCCTCTCCTCCGTCTTTCCTCCCTCTCTCCTCCCTCTCTCCTCCTCCTCCTCTCTCTCCTTCTCCTCTCCTCCTTCTTTCCTCCTCCTCTCCTCCTCACAGACTGATCAGCAGAGGCTCCACACTGCACCTCCTCTCTCCTCCACGGTTCAGAGGAGTCATGGAGATGGTTCAAGCGTCTCCAGAGCAGAGCGCTGCTCTCCTGTCAGAACTGCTGGAACTCCTGGATAAAGTCGTCATTTCCAGGGTTCTCCAACTGCGGTCAAGTGAGCCCTCACTTGTTTTTGTTGGTCACGCAAACACTAAGGATTACGGCAGAGACGGCTGAGACTACTTTTCAAAATAAAAGCAGCATGTTTGCGGTGTATCGACTACGTGTTTTTACACATATTTACAACAGTTATATGAAATATTTTTCTATGCTTTATGTGACATTTTATGTGACACTCTTTAGCCTCAAACAACTTATTTATTTTACAGCTGACTACGTTAACTTACAGATGACAGATGATGATCTCCAGAAGTTATTCATCAAAGTCCATCTACATGATTTGGGATTTAAAATAACGGCATTTAAAAATCTCTACATTGACTCAATTTGACCTGTTTTGTTGTAAATGTTGCTTCAGAATTGGACGTTTTCTGTAAATACTATTACATCAGCATGACAATAGAAAACCTCCCGATGTCACTCAACAAGTTTCAGACAATTCTGATGTGGAATTTCAAAATAAGAGCCAATTAAAATCTGTATATATTAAGTAATTTTGACCAAACTTCCTGTCACTCTAGCAACTAAACCGTAGATAATCAATCGATGAGTCCACTTCAGCAGGACAGTAGAACACCTCCAGATGTGGCTCAACAAGTTTCAGACAATTCTGATGTGGAATTCCAAAATAAGATCCACATGAAATCTGTATATAATAAGTAATTTTGAACAAAGTTGCTGTCCTTGCAGCAACTAAACCGTATGTAGCCCTTTTATACCGCAATGAAGTAGGTAAGAGCCCCTGAGTTCATTAAACCCATTAACTTATAAATAATAACACTTCCGTGTTTAAACCTTTGTTTAAGTTTCACTTTAGAATAATAATGCTCCAGTACTTTCCTATTCTCGTCACTCAATAATATAGCTTTGACCAAAAATAATATACTCCAAATACTATTCTACAATAAATCAAACACACACCTGTATGAGATTTTGAACATATATTGAACACAATAATAAGTTCACAAAAAAAAAAACACTAGATGTTTCAATCTTTTGGTTTCAAAACCTGTTTTCAATGTGGGCCCACACTTAAATGTTCTCCTAAGCCGGCAATAATTAACTGAGATATAGTCCAAAAAAAATAAACCCGTTGCAGGCCTGATGTGATGATGAAGCGTGGAATTTGGTACCTTACTCCAGAGAAACCCCAAACCTTCTTGAAATTTAACTTGACCTTAGTCCAGTTGGCAAGATGTCTTCAGCTCCTTCACAGGATTCAGGAAACAGCAAGAAAAATCCAGCGCAGACACAGTCCTCCAGCACAGCCACAGACTCAGTGCAAGCTCATCACTAGACTCAATTCTGTAACGCTCCCACAACGAAAACATTAGCTAAATCTTCTGTTAACTGAGTTAGCTCACAGTACTCAATGTCCATTCACTGTGCTAATGAATGCTAAATGCTAATGCGCTAGCGAGCATTGCATATTACTTTCACCTACTGTACAGCGAATTCTGGTTTGGAATGATCACAGTAGCTACAAACAAAAGTGCAGAGTCGATATCAATAAACAGACTGTCAAGTTGAAAACCTGAATATCTACAAAGCACTTATTTCTCATCAACTCCGCCACGTTTTCCAGCGCTTTCTCTCTATCTCTCCCTAGACCCTCCGCCAACCATGGACCAATCAAGTTGCCTTGTTCTACGCCACTTGCTCTTACAAACATAAGCCCTTCAAAATAAAATACGGTGAAGATTACTTTCCTATAAACGGTTTTAAATACATTTCTTTTTGCTAACACGTATTTATAACAATTTTAACATATTTAAGCAAACATGCTTAACACATTCTAAATTATTATTCCTTCCATGAACTTAACTCAATACAAAATACTCTTATTTTGGACTGGGTTACACGTAGATCATAGATGGGCAACTGGCGGCCCGAGGGCTGCACACGGCCCTCGTCATCACTCAGTGCGGCCCGCAAATAGATCAATAATAATTTAATAATAAAAAAAATGTGAATTCTACTTTTGACCGATAGAGGCTCACCGTACCCAAACAATAGCGGGCACGGGCCACTTTGCAACAGCGAGAAAGAGTCAGGAGCCATGGCCATCACAGCGTCTTATGACGTGGCACTCAAACTTGCCATGGCAAAGAAGCCACTGTCGGATGGAGAAGTTGTTAAGAGGTGCGCAGTGAAAATGGCCAAAGCAGTTGGTGACGACAACATAGCTAAAAACTTTGAAGCTGTGTCCTTATCCCGACGTACAGTAACACGCAGGATTTTTGACATCCACGATCACGTCAATGTAAAAATGAAACAAGTCATGCAGGACTGCAAATACTTCTCATTAGCTTTGGATGAAAGTACAGATGTGACGTCTGTCAGCCAACTGCTGGTTTTTGCAAGAACGATTGATAATGCATTTGATGTGCACGAGGAGTTACTGAAATTTGCATCTCTGCACGACACTACTAAAGGCAGCGATATATTCAACGGCGTTACCAGTGCTGTGGGTGAATACGGTGGCTTTGAAAAGCTGTCAGCTGTTGTTACGGATGGCGCACCTGCGATGCAGGGAAGACACAGGTTTCGCGGGGCTGCTCAGGCAGAGCGAAGTAAACTACCCTACACTGCACTGCATCATCCATCAGGTGAGTAGCATCATATTAATTGTGAGATGTAGGCTGCTGTAGAACTGTTGTGCCATGGTTACCTAAAATATACAAACAATATATTTTCTAACCACAACTATTTTTGTCTAATCTTTCCAGGAAGCCCTCTGCACAAAGACATTAATCTTTGGCCACATCATGGATTTGGTGATAAAAGTCAGTAATATCATCCGAGGAGGGAACAGATCGCTACGTCACCAGAGGTTCATCATCTTTCTGGATGAAGTGGAAACCGAGTATGGGGACTTACAACTGCATACGGATATCAGGTGGATGAGTCGTTTTTTTGCACTGTGCTCGGAAATACCAGTGTTCTTGGAGAACAGCATTAGTGGCGATACAAGTGCATACTGCGGGAAGCTCAAAGATACACAGTTTCTTTGTGACATGGCCTTTCTGACAGACATCAGCGCGCACCTCAACACACTTACACCGGAGAGATCAAACAGTGTGTGATCTCTATTCTCACATGACCGCGTTTCAGCGCAAGCTCGGGCTCTTCATTGATGGCTTTTCTTCCCCTCCTGCAAATCTGGCACATTTTCACGCATGTGCTGAGATTCGCAAAGAGAGCCCCCAGTGCGAAATACAAATCCAGAAATACAGAGCAGACCTCGAAAAATTACAGGAGCAATTCAACAATCGTTTCCAAGATTTTCACGAGATGCAACCACGAATTGCACTATTCACAGACCCCCTTTCTGCTGCGGTCAGCGCACAAACATCGGAGCTGCAGCTCGAACTCTGCGAGCTGCAGGCAGACCCGTTTTTTCAAGCAAAGTGCAATGAGAGGGGAATTTCATTTTGGAGACTTCTTCCTGAGGCCCGTTTTCCACGTCTCCGAGATTTTGCCCTCTCAATGGCCACTGCTGAAACCCAAAATGGACACTGCACCACACTTGCATAACTGCACATTTACACATTTGCACATATGCTTCATGCTGCTGAACTGATGAAAGCCACAAAATGGACTCTGGAAGGCTGAAGCCACAAATGGACTCTGTACCACACGTGAATAGCACACCGTCTATTTCCTCTGCATTGTCTGCATTGTCTGCATTGTTACATTGGTTTTCATTTCAATTGTTTACATAAATTGCTGCTGCATCTGGATACGTGAATAGCACACTGTCTATTTCCCATGCATTGTTTACATTGTTACATTATTTTTATTCATTTCAACTGTTTACATAAATCGCTGCTTCATCTTTGTGCTGAAAAATACTGCAATCTACTGTGATTTTTAGAGTGATTTCTAGAGTGACTTTTTTCAAGCTGTATGCAAACGAAATTTCGTTCTGTATGCACTTTGTGCATACAAAATGACAATAAAGATATTTATCTCTATCTCTATCAGTATGTTTGGGAGCACTTACATTTGCAAGAGCAGTTTTTCCACCATGAAGCACATAAAATCCAAAGAGAGAAACAGACTCACCGATGAAACACTGTTTCATTTGATGCGCATTGGGACCACAAAAATTTACATTGACATCCAATCCATTGTGAGCCAGCAGGCCAAACTACAGGTCTCTCATTAGCTTTTATTAATGTTGGGCCTCTGTGGTCTAGTTTTCTGCTATTATTGAATGTGAGCCATTTGCAATCAGTTTTTTAAAACTTTTTTGTTCTTTGTCATTAATGAGTTCAGTTTTGCACTTTTTAAAGCAAATGTTTTGTCTTTGTTGCTTATGAAGGATATGTTAAAATGCATTTATTTTATACACAAACTATTTGCAATCAGTTTTTTAAAACTTTTGTTCTTTGTTATAAATGAGTTCAGTTTTGCACCTTTTTAAGCAAATGTTTTGTCTTTGTTGCTTTTGAAGGACATGTTAAAATGCATTTATTTTATACTCAAACATCAGTTTTTTGATCAAACTTTTTGTTCTTTGATGTTAAAGAGTTTAAATTCCTTTTTGCACTTTTTTAAAGCAAACGGTTTGTCTTTTTCTTAAGGACATATTAAAATACATTCATATGCAGAATATAGTTGTATGTTGGTGCAGTAAAAATACAGATATAAATTTGTATAAAATTTGTTCTTATTGAGAATCATTTGTAGCTTCTTTCATATCAAATTATTTGAAGTGTGTCATGTGGCCCTCCAATGGTCATGCTGAAAAAAATGTGGCCCTCTTTATCATGGAAGTTGCCCATACCTGCCGTAGATCATCAATCGATGCTTTCACTTCAGCATGACATTAGAGCCCCTCCAGATGTGGCTCAACAAGTTTCAGCCAATTCTGATGTGGAATTTCAAAATAAGAGCCAATTAAAATCTGTAAATATTAACTAATTTTGACCAAAGTTGCTGTCACTCTAGCAACTAAACGAAAGATAATCAATCGATGCTGCCACTTGAGCAGGGCAGTAGAACACCTCAAGATGTGGCTCAACAAAGCTCATTAAGATTTGATGTGTAATTTCAAAATAAAAAACTGTTAAACATTAAGTGCATTGGCCATACACTGTATTGCCAAAAATATTTGCTCACCCATCCAGATTATTGGAATTAGGTGTTCCAATCACAGTTGTATAAAATCAAGCATCTATGCACACAGACTGTTTTCACAATCATTTGTGAAAGACTGGGTCGCTCTCAGGAGCTCAGTGAATTCCATCGTGGAATTGTGATACCTAAAGTGTTTGGGAATGACAGCAACTCCGCCACAAAGTGTTAGGCCATGTAAACTTTCAGAGTGGGGTCAGTGACAGAAGGAACAATCTGCAATCACTGTAACATTATGTAGTATACAAACGTTTACTGTTATTTTTCCTTATGAACATAAAATACGTTATTTTTCCGGGTAAGTTATCTTTTATGGCAACCACTATTGTTGTGATTTGTCTTGATGAACCCAGACAGAGCACACACACACTCACGGAGCTTATTTCTGAGAGTTTATTGAAAGAAAGATGAGTAGTGGATGAGCAAACCAGAGAGGCTGTACTGGACTGGAACTAGGGTGTAGATGGGAGCAGGAGCTGGAGGACCAGAGAGAGTTCTTGAGATGTAGGGCTGCTGAAGCACAGGGGTAGTAGACAGTCCAGCAAAAGAGCAGAGAGCAAACCTGGGGCTCAGGGGTAGCAGACAGTCCAGCAAAAGAGCAGAGAGCAAACCTGGGGCACAGGGGTAACAGGCAGTCCAACAGTTAGCAGAGGCCTTATTTGAAGCAGAGAGGTAGCCTGAAATCCAGCAGCGAGCAGATGCTTCACTTGAGACACAGAGGTGGCAGGAACTCCAGCAACTAAACAGGACGCAAAGGAAGCTGACAGACGTTGAGTGAGTGGAGAATGATGACGAACCGCCGGGAAAGAGAATACTGAGGGAGGCTTATGCAGGGAGGCTGGCAGGTGGAGTGAATTCTGACTAATTAATGCCTAACAGGTGTGACTGATTGCTGAGGGAGAGGAAGGTGAGCTAAGTGAGAGGAGGAGGAACTGGAAAATAACAGGGAACAAAACCAGACCAAAACTAAACCATGACAGCTATTAATTCTGTTATCAAGAGTAACTGTATTGCACTACCCCTCCCCTGGACTGCCACCTTATCATGTTGGAGGGGTTTGAGTGCCTCAATGACCCTAGGAGCTATGCTGTCAAGGGCTTCATGACCCTAGTAGGATCACCCAAGACATACAGGTCCTAGATAAGGGACCAGACAAAGAGCAGCCCAAAGACCCCTTATGATGAATGGAACAAATCAACGCAATGTAACGCTTGCGCAGTCGCAGGTCACCGGGGCCCCACTCTGTGGGCCACTCTGGTGGACACCGGTGATGAGGAAAGCTGTCAAGCTGAAGGAGTCCTGTCTGGCCTTCTGGCCTGTGGGACTCTGGAAGCAGGTGATAGGTACCAGCAGCCCAAGCGGCAGGCGCCCGGCTGGTTGCTGAGGCAAAAACTCTGTACCAAAACGGTTTATAGTGGGGGTGATGTGCTGCTGACCTACCCAGGGCGAATCTTAATGATTGCTTTTATTTTAAAATTTTCTCTGAAAACTTACACAATAGTGGCAACATTGACAACTTGGTTCAGAGTGACTAAATGTAGAGATTTTGATTGGCTCTGATTTTTAAACTCCACATCAAAATTGGCTGAAACTTGTTGAGCGACATCTGTGGGTGTTCTACTATCATGCTGAAGTGGAAGCATCGATTGATTATGTACGATTTAGTTGCTAGAGTGACAGCAACATTGGTCATAATGAGTTAATATATACAGATTTAAAATGGCTCTTATTTTGAGATTCCACATCAAAATTGGCTGAAACTTGTTGAGCGACATCTGTGGGTGTTCTACTATCATGCTGAAGTGGACTCATCAATTGATTATCTACGGTTTAGTTGCTAGAGTCACAGCAACTTTGGTCAAACTTACTTAATATGTACAGATTTCAAGTGGCTCTTATTTTGAAATTCCACATCAGAATTGTCTAAAACTTGTTGAGCAACATCTGGGGGTGTTCTACTATCCTGCTGAAGTAGCAGCATCGATTGATTATCTACGGTTTTGTTGCTAGAGTGACAGCAACTTTGTTCAAAATGAGTTAACATGTAGAGATTTCAAGTGGCTCTTATTTTGAAATTCCACATCACATTTAGATGACAGTTGTTGAGCGACATCGGGAGGTGTTCTATTGTCATGCTGAGGTTTTAGTATTCACAGAAAACGTCCAATTCTATAGCAACATTTACAACAACACAGGTCAAATTGAGTCAATGTTAAGATTTTTAAAGGCCTTTATTTTAAAATCCCAAATCATGTAGATTGACTTCTGGAGATCATCAACTGTCATCTGTAAGTGAAAGTAGTCACCTGTAAAAACAAAATAAGTTATTTGAGTAGTTTTTGAGGCTAAAGAGTGTGACCAAAGTATATACTGTATTTCCATTTTCACCAGCAGACCAGAATAATTGAAAAAATGACACTTAAAGCATAAAGAAATATGTCATATAACTGATGTAAATGTGTAAAAACACTTGGTCGATACACTGCGAAAATGTTGCTTTTATTTTGAAAAGTAGTCTCAGCCGTCACTGCCGTAATCCATAGTGTTTACGTGACCAACAAAAACAAGTGAGGGCTCACTTGACCGCAGTGTTCTCCACGGGGTTCTATTTGTTATGGTTAGTTTTGTACAGACTCAAATGCAGACTCAGACTCAGGATGTAAAAATAAATAATAATTTATTTTAACATAAGGCGCTTCCAAAAAGGGAAGGAAAACAAAGGGATGCAAGACTCTCCAGTTAACTTGCACATGGAAACTCACAGGACTAGACTCTTCAAGAACTTGCAAACTTGGACTTGGAAAAAAGGCAAAACTCTCCAGTTTACTTGCATGTATCTTCGGCTGTGGGTTTGGCTGTTTGGCTTTTTGGCTTTTTGGCAGGCAGGCAGGCAGGGTGATCTGAGCAGAATCCAACTTCTCCAAACGAAATCAAGAAGAACAAACTGGCGCCTGCTGTCTGGTTTCAGGGGGTTAAATACTGTCTGGTTGATTTCAGGATTGCCAGCAGCTGCACCACAAAACCAGGAAGGAACCACCACTATGCCACGCCAACTTGCACTGCATAAGATCACAACAGAACCCCCCCCCCCTCAACTGGCGCCTCCTGGCGTCCAGCCAGGGCGATCAGGATGGAGCCGGTAGAAGTCCTCCAGGACGGACTGGTCCAGAATGAAGGAGCGGGGTATCCACGACCGCTCCTCAGGACCATAACCCTCCCAGTCAACGAGATACTGGAACCCACGTCCACGCCGGCGTACCTCCATAATCCTCTTCACAGTGAAAACCGGGCCGCCATCAATGATACGGGGGGGTGGAGGGGGGTCGGCCGGAGGGCTTGTTACTGTTTCACCGTGCCGTGTCTACGGTGAAGCACCCTCGGTGGACCCAGTTCGTTTTACCCAGTCAGGCGACCCCCACTTACTTATCACCCTGAATGTAGGACGCATAAAACAGACAAGTATGCTTTTAGTTATATTTTATCTAGGTAAAGACAGAGAAATAGTTACAGTCACACCAGCGCTGATGGGCCCCTGATCGGCAGGAGGCCTCGAGTGCTCATCACACAAACATTATAAAGGGATCTCGGGACACACCCATACAAGGGCGGTACACATCCAAACTGTGACATCAGCAGGGAAGCTGTGTCACCTCCGGGGTGGTATCTGATAGATATGTGCCAATCTTTTGGGTCAGTGCCATCTAAGTGTGCCATGCAGTTCTGGGATAAACAGCTCGTTCCACTTGACCTTGTTGATATCCTAACAGGCTTAAGGGAGAATTTGAGACAGGCTTTAGCAGAGACACGTGAAACACAGGATGCACTTTCAAAGCTGCAGGCAACTTTAGACGAACAGCTGATGAATTGATGACCTTCTCCACTACGTATGGTCCAACGTAACGAGACGACAGTTTACGGGATTCGACTTGAAGGGTAAGTCCCGTGACGATAACCAAACCTTCATACCAGGTGTGTAAAGAGGAGCAGGAATCCTTCGCCTGTTTGCACCCACTCTCATGCAATCACCTGCCTTCATTAGCGATGAACGAGTCTCCTTCCATATCTCCCGACATCGGGAGATGTTGGCCTGGACCGAGGGGACCGCCACTTCCATCTCCTGTTCCGGAAATAGTGGCGGCTGATAGCCAAACATCACGAGAAATGGGGACCTTCCCGTTGCAGAGCTGGGAAGAGAGTTGCAGGCATATTCAACCCATGGGGACTCAGAGGGTTCTTTGCCGACACACAGCGTAACGCCGCTTCCAAGCTTTGGTTAGCTCTTTCCGTCTGGCCGTTACTCTGGGGATGGTAACCAGACGTCAGACTAACAGTAGCCCCCACTGAGTGACAAAAAGCTTTCCAAACCATGGATGAGAACTGGGGTCTGCGATCTGACACGATGTCCACCGGTAATCCATGAATACGGAAGACATGCTGCACCATTAGATCAGCGGTCTCCGTAGCCGAAGGCAGCTTCTCGAGGGCGACAAAGTGAACTGCTTTAGAAAAACGATCGACAATTGTTAAAACGACAGTTTTACCTGCCGAGCATGGAAGTCCAGTCACAAAGTCCAACGCGATGTGGGACCAAGGCCTGCTGGGGACCAGGAGGGGGCGCAGAAGACCTGTGGTCGGGCGATGTGATGCCTTGCCCCTGGCGCACACTGAACAGGCCGAAACGTAGGTCTTGGTGTCAGATGATATGGACGGCCACCAGAAGCGTTGACGAATGAATGACATAGTTCTCGAAAATCCAGGATGGCAGGTAAGTTTAGAGTCATGACCCCACTGCAGGACTCGGGAACGTAACTCCACAGGAACGAACAGACAGCCCTCCGGAACTCCATCAGGAACAGTCTGGTCGGCAAGAGCAGCCTTAACGGCAGTTTCCACATCCCATGTGGCAGCACCAATCATACGTGATGTAGGAAGAACAGTGCCAACTTCAGTAGCAACCTCCTCCGACTGGAACTGGCGGGACAGCGAGTCAGGTTTTGTATTCTTTGATCCAGGTCTGTAAGTAAGCGTAAAGTTAAATCTTCAAAAAAACAGAGACCACCTAGCCTGACGAGAGTTAAGTCTCTTAGCGGTTCTCAGGTAAGACAGATTCTTATGGTCGGTGAACACAACAAAAGGCTCCACAGTACCTTCCAGCCAGTGCCTCCATTCTTGAAGTGCCATTACCACAGCCAAAAGTTCTCGGTCCCCTACATCATAATTTCTTTCTGTGGTAGTGAGCCGCCTGGAAAAAAAGGCACATGGACGTAATTTACCTTCTCCAGATGTCCGTTGAGAGAGTACAGCACCCACACCGGAATCTGACGCATCAACCTCCATCACAAATGGAGTCTCAGGATCTGGATGCGCCAAAACGGGTGTTGAGGAGAACAGAGTCTTCAGTCTAGCGAATGCCTCATCCGCCTGTGGACTCCAAGTGAAAGACTTGACAGGTGAAGTGAGAGTAGTCAGAGGTGCAGCCACCTTACTGTAGTCTCGAATGAATCGACGATAGAAATTTGCAAACCCTAGAAAACGTTGGAGCTGTTTTCTGGATTTAGGAACAGGCCACTCAGTCACCGCTTGGATTTTGCTTTCATCAGGTTTTAGCTTTCCCTTCTGGATAACATAACCCAGGAATTTAATGGATGACGTGTGAAACTCACATTTCTCAGCTTTCACATATAGTTTGTTCTCCAAAAGTCTCTGAAGAACCATCCGAACGTGTCTCACATGTTCCTCCATGTTGCGTGAGAAAATCAGGATGTCGTCCAAGTAGACAAAGATAAACTGGTTAAGCATATCTCTCAAAACGTCGTTCACTAGTGCCTGAAAAACAGCAGGAGCATTAGTCAATCCAAACGGCATCACTAAATATTCAAAGTGCCCTAGGGGAGTGTTAAATGCAGTTTTCCATTCGTCACCAGCCTTGATACGCACAAGGTGATATGCATTACGCAAGTCGAGCTTACTGAACATTGTGGCCTTGCATATAGGTTCCACAACTGAATCCATCAGGGGCAGAGAATATTTGTTCTTCACAGTGATATTGTTGAGACCCCGGTAATCAATACAGGGTCTTAGACTAGAGTCTTTCTTCTTAACAAAAAAGAATCCTGCTCCAACAGGGGCTGATGAACGGCGTATAAGACCAGCCGCTAGGGACTCGGATAAATATTTCTCCATAGCCTAACGTTCAGGACGAGAAAGGTTAAACAACCTACTTGATGGTAAGGGGGCTCCAGACAGTAATTCAATGGAGCAATCATAAGGCCGATGAGGAGGAAGAGAGAGGGCCTTGGCCTTACTGAATGCCTCACTCAGGTCATGGTACTCTGGAGGAATTGTGAAGAGATCAGGTGGTTTATGTGGTGTTCTTGGGACAGAATTGGTGGGTGAAATAGCTGAGCGTAGACAATGGAAGAGACAGAACGGGCTCCAGCTAGCAACAGTACACAAAGACCAGTCAATGTGTGGATTATGAATCTTCAACCAGGTGTGACCGAGAACTATGGGAACATTGGGTGAGGAAATAACCAGCAATTGAATTTCCTCTCTATGGTTGCCAGACAGTAGCAGGGTAAGAGGTGTAGTAATCCGTGTGATGCGAGCCAAGTGCCGTCCATCCAGGGCATTGACCTCACGAGGATCCTTTATTTCCTCCGTCTGTAGATTGGCAGTCTCAACCAGTCTCTCATCAATAAAATTATCATCTGCTCCAGAGTCCACTAAGGCACGCAGATTGATGGGGCCTTCAGACCTGATGAGTGTGGCATCCAATTCCATCCGGTCAAAATTGGAGGATTTATTGATAGCATGACTCACCCATAATCCTCCCTTTATTAATGAGTCTGCTCGTTTAACGCTGGGCAATTGTTGCGTAGATGTCCCGCTTCGCCACAGTAGAGACATAGTTTATCTCGAAAGCGTTGACTTCTTTCCGCCATGGTCAACTTGGTTCTTCCCAGCTGCATGGGTTCACTGGTATCCTGGGGAGACCAATGGTTAAGGGATGCCACCTGGTGGTTATATGCATCTGATGACTCAATGGATGTCCTGTAAGGTGGATTCTCAAGTTTACTGGTCCTTCTCTGGCTGGGATTCTCTCTTATCTGTTCCCGCTGAGTGTTGTCAATGTGGATGGCTAATGCGATAATCTCATCCAGGGTCTTTAAATCAGAGCGTAGCACAATTTGGTTTCTGATCTTTGAAACAAGACCTCGAATAAAGGCGGCCTGCAGAGCTAATTCTCCCCATCCGCTCTCAGTTGCTAATATTCGAAAGTCTATGGAATATTCAGCTGCAGATTGATTGCCTTGAGTAAAGGTGAATAGTCTATTTCCTGCCTCGAGGCCACGAACAGGATGGTCGAAGGTCTTGCGCATGTTTAAGATTAATTCTGTGTAGCTGGAACAAACACTTGAATTACGTTCCTTTAATGCCATGGCCCATCTAGCCGCTCTACCGGCTAGATGGGCCATCTATATTGGCTCTACTACCCAATATCAGATTAACCTTGGCTTTATCTGAAGCATAGGTGGAAGGCTGTTGTTGGAACACTAGGTCACACTGGAATAGGAAACGGTCACAATTTCCTACATCACCTGAGTATCGTTCTGGCAGCGGAAAAGATGGCTCTCGGGATGGTACCTGATCCACAGGAGCAGCAGCGGAAGTGGTGGTGGAGGGTGACGCTCCAGTGGCAGGAGAAGTGGTTGTAGCCGCGTTGCTGGTGTTGAGGTGATTAACCACCTGATCCAATTTCTGGGTTAACTCCTCCATTTGTTGGTTGAGTAACTGCAATAAACGTCTAGATTCCTTAATCTCTTGTTCATGGCTACCAATTAACACCTCCTGGGAGTTTAGTGCATGACGAAAAAAAGCTGAGTCTGCTGAATCCATGATGGCCAGTTTGTTCTGTTATGGTTAGTTTTGTACAGACTCAAATGCAGACTCAGACTCAGGATGTAAAAATAAATAATAATTTATTTTAACATAAGGCGCTTCCAAAAAGGGAAGGAAAACAAAGGGATGCAAGACTCTCCAGTTAACTTGCACATGGAAACTCACAGGACTAGACTCTTCAAGAACTTGCAAACTTGGACTTGGAAAAAAGGCAAAACTCTCCAGTTTACTTGCATGTATCTTCGGCTGTGGGTTTGGCTGTTTGGCTTTTTGGCTTTTTGGCAGGCAGGCAGGCAGGGTGATCTGAGCAGAATCCAACTTCTCCAAACGAAATCAAGAAGAACAAACTGGCGCCTGCTGTCTGGTTTCAGGGGGTTAAATACTGTCTGGTTGATTTCAGGATTGCCAGCAGCTGCACCACAAAACCAGGAAGGAACCACCACTATGCCACGCCCACTTGCACTGCATAAGATCACAACACTATTCCCTTTATTTACTGGTTCTGATCACAGAGAGACGGTTCCACATGCTGACAGTCAGACAGCTGCTGGAGAACGTTTACCAGAACCACTGGTTCTCCTCCATAGATCTGAAGGACTACTTCCATGTTCCATCATACCCAAACACAGGAAGTATCTGCGCTTATCCTTCCAGGGGATTCCCTGTCACTACAACCGCCTGCCATTGGGTTCCTCTCTGGTTCCACGCACATTCTCCAGATGCCGCTGCGCTCTGCAGGGATGAGAATCCTCTTTTATGTGGACCACCTGCTCTTGCTGGCTCGGTCCAGAGAGGAAGCAGCGGTGTGGACCAGAGCTCTGGCTCCACAGCTGACAGAGCTGGGTTCTCCATAAAGTGGAGTTCTGTTCTCCATCCCAGCTGCTAGTTTCTCTGGGCTGGAGCTAAACTGGGCCACCATGAGAGCCCAGAGCAGACACTGTCAGCGCTGCTCCGCCGGGTCACACCTCCAAACAGTGACAGCTCTGTCCGTCATGTGGCTGCTAGGGATGACGTCAGCGGCCCACCTGCTGCTTCCGCTGGCTCTGCCTCATATGAGGCGCCTGCCTGCAGAGATGCTTCACCCGCCACAGAACACACGTCTCTCCACATAAAGGTGGTGCAGCTGACTCAGCATTTTGCTCCTCTGCTGCGGGACCAGCAGCTTCTGATCCACACAACAACAGGGTCACAGCAGCGGCATAAAGGGGGCGTGGCTCAGCTCAGCTGCTGAAGGTGGCCAGACAGCTGCTGTGCTGGAAACGCACCAATCTGCTCTCCATCAGAGCAGTTTACATCCCCGCTGTCCTGAACAGAGAAGCGCACATCATGTCCAGAGGGAGACTGGACCCTCCATCACCACCTGATCTCTCAGGTCTGGAGCAGGTTCTGCAGGCCAGCAGTGGACCTGTTCTCCACACCAGAGAACGCTCAGTGTCCGCTATGGTTCTCCCTGAGCCTGAAGTAGGATCCTCTTCTAGGAGTGGATGCCTCTGCTCATCCAGGGCAAAGACACACAAGCTCTAGTTAGGAAGAAACCAGGAAAAGATGCAGTCTGTTATATAATGCTTAAACATTTAAATGATATATTTCTGACTGTTATTTTTAAACTGTTTAATCTGATTATGCAGACAGGGATTATTCCTGCAGCATGGAAACAGTCAGTTATAATTCCTGTGTTGAAGCAGGTAAAAATGCAGCAGAGCCTTCAAACTATAGGCCTATAGCTCTTACATCTCAATTAGGGAAAACAATGGAGAGAATTGTAATAGAATATCATATTTTCTTGAAAGTAAACATTTATTCTGTCCTTTTCAAAGTGGTTTTCATAAAGGGAGAAATATGATGGATGCGGTTCTGTGCCTGGAGTCAGAAGTAAGGAAAGCTCAAATAAATAAATAAATAGTGATAGCTGTGTTCTTTGACATAGAAAAGGTGTATGAGATGTTATGGAAGGAGGGAATATTGATTAAATTAGAAAAACTTGGCATAAGTGGTCAGATTTCTAACTGGGTTTTAGATTTTCTGTTTGGTAGTGTAATAGAAGTTAGAGTTGGGGCTGCTTTCTCTACTAGATATATTGTTGAGAATGGTAGCCCACAAGGCAGTGTGTGTAGCCCAATTCTTTTTAATATTATAATAAATGACATTTCTGATGAGATAGATGGTAGTATAGGGAAATCTTTATTTGCAGATGATGGGGCTCTGTGGGTGAGGGGTCATAATCTGATATATTTGCAGAAAAAGATGCAGGATGACATTTTGAAAGTGGAAGGTTGGGCAAATAAATGGGGATTTAGAATGTCAGCTGCAAAGTCCCAAGTTATTAGTTTTTATAGAAGACATAAGAAAGTTAATGTGCTGTTTGAATATGATTATTATTATTATTATTAATTGTAATTTGGTATTATAATTTAAGTAATAAATCATTCAACTTAAAATTCCACCTTAACAAAATATAGTTCAAATGGTGGTGATGTTAGCTAGAAGCTTGTAATGATTCATACTACTAATGCATTAATTAATTAGCTGTTATGAACTCATTTATGCTGGAATAAATGATCTGGTCGGATTTTAACCAACGAGGTTTATCCGGCAGACTGTGAGAACCCCAATATAACTGCAATTAGAGTTTAAATCCTTATTCCTTATCACCAATCCAATGATAATGTCTCTGTGTTAATATCAGATGTTAACTCCGATAGGAGGTAGCTCTGAATTCTGAACAAACCGCAAAATGAGCTCTAACAAAAAGATTGAAATTCCTGATAAGGACAGGAAAGATAGAACAAAGAGACGGAAAAAGATGGAAGAAGTTGGAAAAAGAGTTACAGAAGGACCCGCAGCGGGGTCTTTACGAACCACAAAATCAAACACAGCAAAAATCAATTGTAAAAGGCATGCACACACAAAGAAAGATATTCAACGGTTAAAACACTCCGCCTTGGAGTAAAAAGCATTTACTAAGTCCCTAAAACCTTCCCAGGCACTTCTGAAACACCCGGTGGGTGAAAAAGAAATAAAAGGGGAGAACCCCGTTACTTGTGGATCAGGGCTGTCCGGGCTGGGTCCGTGAGCGCTCCGAATAACGCGGCGTCCTGAATGCGTCTCGACTGCGTGGATGTAGGCAGAAGCGGGCAGCAGCTGGGACGGGATGAGGAGGCTCCTTCGTCTCTTCCTCCGGGCTTACAGTCGCTTTGTTGGCCAGACAAAGCGGTGTCCTCTTTAGATCACTGGGAGATAAGGCGGCTCTCAGTCTTTTGATCAGAGGGAATTAAAAGTACTTTTTAAAGTCGACTTCCTGCGTAAACAAAGCAGGGAATAAAGTTTGCTTCGAAAAGTCTCGGCCCAGCGAGAAACTTAAGCACGTGGCGTGGGGGTGGTGGGGGGGGGGGGGGGGGGGGGGGGGGGGGGGGGGGTTGGAGTAGCAGCTGCGTGACTTCTCAGGTTGGCGGTGTGCCAGGGAAGAAGAGAGATTGTCGTGCGTGACCACAATAAATACATTTTCCCCACAGACATGAATACGTAGACGCCGCGTCCTCGGGTGAGAGGCGTGCCGACAGAGCGGCCATCTTAGGTCAGACCTAGCTGCGCTCAGAGAGAATACAAGTCAATTCAGAAAAATGTACTTTATGTTTTCAGACACTCTGAATGCGGTGAATTCTCACCCGATTTCCAGATAAATCAACTGACTGAAACGTCACCCCTTTAGGGGCTACATGGGACCAATTGAATGAAATTAAATTATTGTCTAACTTAATATATAATTTCGATTTTGTATTGAAAGTAAGCAAACTTCCAGAGCTACGTCCCAGGAAGCCTGACTTTTACTCCGCTTATGGGTGCGCAAATAAAAGGATAGGCCTACTAGAAACCAGATCCTGGGGAATTACTTTCCATAAGTAAGATTTTATAATAGATATTCCTCATGCTTTACAGTTACAGTTTTTCTGGCATAAACACAATATGTGCTAATGGGTAGCAGGGATGGAAGCAGAGAAAAGTACATTAAACACCAAAAACAAACAAAATGGTCCTAAATTACTGGATAGACATGATTTGTGGTGGGGGGGATATTATACAGTTTTTGCTATGATTTTGTAATGTATTTGATTCTTAGATGCGTAAGGTTTTTTGTTGATTTATTTCCCCCCAGATTGCGGTTTGTAATATATAATTTTTAAATGCTGTTATGAGCACCTCTGCTCTCACTTGTCTGTATATAGTTTTGCTCCTATGTAGATCAGTGCTGTTGTCTGTAGATCGGTGTCTGTGTACATAGCCTATACATACAGTATATATATATATATATATATATATATATATATATATATATATATATATACATACAGTATATATATATATATATATATATATATATATATATATATATATATATATATATATAGGAAGAAAGAGAGAGAAATTTATGTGTGTATAAATTGTGTGTGTATATTAGATTAATATATAACTGCAAAATATGTAAGTGCATGTACATTTTTCATCCAGTTTGACTTCAATTTAAATAGTTTTGGTTCTGAATAAATATATGTAATCTGTCTGAAATGTCACGAGCGTTGTGAACATATGATTAAAATGAGATCTGAGCTGCCTCCTATTCATTTTGACAGCAGATGTCTGATCTGTGGTCTGACCCAAGATGGCCGCCATGTAGGCACGTCGGCCCAGCGGCCGGCAGCGTACAATGGGGCGTCTACGTATATGATGTCTATGCATTTTCCCTAGCAACATTATCTTTCCGCTCCGTTGTTAGGGCAGCGGCCATTTTCGGGCCGTGTTGCATGATGGGAGTTGGTGGCCATTTTGACCACATTGCATCATAGGGAAATGCAGTCCGTCACGTCCCGAATTAATGCAGATCTGTCACGTCTGAACTGGCATTACATTAATTTAAATCTTTATAATCTGAAGCTAGAACAAGTGAATAAAGTGAGGTTTTTAGTGGTCATCTTTGATGAAAAGTTAACTTGGAAACAGCAGATAGAATTAGTTCAAAACAAATGTAAAAAGTTAATAATTTGTTGAGATGTCTTTCTGGACAGGAATGGGGAGCTTCAAGAAGTGCTGTTGGCAGTTTATCAGGCTCTCATGAGATCTTCCTTGGATTATGGGTGTATAGCATATATGGCAGCTGCTGACAGTCATTGGAGAAAACATGATAGTGAACAAACACAAGGGTTACCAATATGTTGTGGAGCTTTCAGATCATCTTCTTTAGCTGCTTTGCAGGTTAAACTGGTGAGCTTCCTTTTAGCTTAAGAAGATTGAAGCTAATGTATGTGTACTGGGTAAATCTACAGGGACATAATTATGGTCATCCAACTAAGGCTGTGCTGCAAGACTGTTAGAAACATCATAAATTGGATTGTAATGACTATGGATGGATTGGGGACATAAAAGCTCCAGATTTGGGTTTGGAGCTTTTATGTCCCCAATACACCTTAAGTTGGTTGCCATCTGCCAATAAAAAACTAAAACAAAAAAAAAAGACTTTTGACTTTTAAGAAAAAGTTCAAACAATTAAACAATTTATTTAAAAACAAGTATCATTTACATAAAATACTTAAATAAGGAGCTGGTTAAATTGAAGTTCTCCTCTTTCAGACACTTCACATAAAATCTTGTTAAAACCCCACAACTGCATAAAATCCTCCATGTTCTGCGTGGCTCTGTGGAAGTGAAACTCCAGCCTAATCCTGGCTTTAACGTTGCACTTCCACAGAGCCACAGCATCAAGGTGAGGTCCCCCCTGCAGTCTGTCTCTACGGGACAAATAAATGGCCATCTTTGCCTCACTGATTAAAAAGTTTAAAAGTCTGGCCTTTGGCTTATTACTTTTATTTTGGCACACTCCTCCAATAAATAAAGAAGTTGTAAAAACTGTGCCAAAAAGACTAAAAACATTTGTTAAAAGGCTAAAAACGGTCTTTAGTCTGTTACAGTCCATAAAAACATGAAAAACATTTTCAGACAGACTGCAGTAAGGACACTCAATTAAAACAGCCCGATTAATAACGGATAAAAACGAGTTTGTGGCGATGGCACCATGTAAAATCCTCCATTGGAGATCACCAGTTCTCTTTTTAATTGGAGGCTTATATAAAGTCCTCCACTGGGGTGCTCTGCCAGCAAGTTTATCAGTCCATAGACAGACTGCGCGGTTCTCAAGCTGCCTTTGAGTCATTACTTTAGAGCAGACTCTATAAACAGTCTTTTTTTTCCAGAGTCCTGTCTAGCAATGTGGCAATAGTAATTCATGTCTCAGTGCCAAATAGAGCTTGACAGATTTTGCTTTCTCGAGTGGAGCAAACAGCTTTCGCCATAATGCTCCGCTTAATTTATGCATGTAAATAGCTTTATTGTGATTCCTGCAGGGAGAATTTCAAATTATATGGACACTACATTGGGTAAGTAGGAGAGTGAAGGAAGAACAAGAAGAGAAAAAAAGAAGGAGAAGAGGTGAAAGAAAGAAGAGATAAAAGGGAGAGTATGATAAAACGTCCTCCGTCTGCTCCATCACCTGGAAAGAGAGACGCAAAAACAACAGCACAACCAACAGACATAAAGCAACAGATACAATCGAGTAACACCTTGATGCCTTTGCTAAATCATATGTATTATTATTTAAGCTGACATGTGTAAAGTGATACCTGAAAAAAGAAAGTGAACGAAAATAAATAAATAAATAAATAAATTACAGGCTTTCTTTATATAAGTGAACACTTAATACCTGGAACCTGCACCTGTGGGAGTTTGTGAGAGTGCACTAGTTTAGGTGAAAATTATCCAGAAGGAAATAGCTCGATAGTGGTTGTGGAGAACCAAAGGCCCGCCTTCCCCGAGCACAGAAGCAGGAGTCAGGGGACCCATAACCACGGACTCCCAAAGGGGCCCCCAAAGCAGGGCGCCCAAGAGGGGCCAACACAGGAAATCTGCAACCCCACCCCCCAAGGAAATAGGAGAGATGACCCCGAGGAAATCCCCCAGCCACCGCAATGCCGATACCCCAAAGAGCCGCAGGGACGAGCCCGTGGGCTCCGCCGGCAGCCAGCCGCGCTGAAGTGGTCCCGGCCATGGGCCCTGAGGGCCAGAGGCCCCTGGGTGGCCAGGCCCCACGAAGTAGCCACCGGGAATATAAACAGTTTTCTGGTCCATAGTGAATAAAACCATCTTCTGTGGGTCCGGGCTGGAGAGCAGAGGTTCACTTTGCTCCAGGAAACCAGGATCCAGGATCAGGCCAGGAAAGGAGTCCATCAGGTCTGGTTGGCTCTGTCCCTCACAGTAGTCATAGAGTAGAGCGTTTCTGTTAGCATTATTATTCATCTGGACCAAGGTTCCTTTTTAGTTTATTATTTGCTCTTTGAGAGAAGCCACCACTGAGTTTGGTCTCCATGTTCACAAGCATAGAAAAAGGCCTGCAATGTAGGGTTAGCTTGGGTTATACCGGCTTTAGCTTTAATTAATAAACATTTCAGCAAATATTATTGAACTGGGATCTCAGATTGACACCCTGAGGGTTTTTATTTTGCTGTTGTATGCAGAGAAGTGCTTGTTACTTGTCTTTATTTAAAGGTCCTAAAGTACATTTATTTTATTCACCTTTTTATTTTCCTAAATAAAGGGGGGGGGGGGGGTATTGTTAACACTTTATAACTTGTGTCAAATGGTGATTTAGTCTGTGCCTCATTATTCCAGTGTTCAGTGTTTAGTGCTAAAACATAATACCATGCATAGATATGTAGTCCACGTTTGCACTGCAAGTTTGCTGGTTCAAATCCCACAGGCTCCTGCCCTGGGTCCCTGAGCAAGAGCCTTAGAGCCAGAATGCTCTGGGGCACCACCCAGTGGCAGCCCACTGCTCCCTGAGGGACGGGTTAAATGCAGAGGACACATTTCATTGGTTTCCAAAGATGTGCTGAAAAATGCAGATGAGATGTTCACTGCTGAGAACCACACCTTGATCTGGACCTTAACACGTCATAATAACATTTTCTGGTTCTGCTGGCTTTAACTCTTTAAATCAGTTCTACTGGATCACATATCAGACATCAGTTCATCATGTTTCTGGGACCTTTGCATTCAGGAACATTCATTTTCTACATTTTATCATTTATTTGTTCATGTTTCAATTTTAACCTGCATCCTGGTGGCCTCAGCTCACATCTTTGATTCTTTACTCAGATTGATGACCTGCAGTTTGTCAGAGATCAACTGTAAACATCTGGTATCTGCGCTGAAGTCCAACCCGTCCCATCTGACAGAACTGGACCTGAGCAGAAACAAAGACCTGAAAGATGGTGGAGTGAAGGAGCTCTGTGGTTTCCTCCAGACTCCCCTCTGCAAACTACAGACACTGAGGTCAGATTCCATGTTTTAGTTCTGATATTTGTGATGTGAAAGTTGTGTTGACACTAAACTGCAGACATCTGGCTGATATTCTACTGATCCACACTGAGAATATCCATGGTAAAGTCTGCTTTCTTCTTCACTGCTTTGCTCCAGTTAAAGTTTATTTCTTTTTCTAACTTCCTGTCAGGATTTATTCAATAATCAGCAGAAACATGTAACAATGAACTGAATTTCAGTTTAGAGTTGCAGCTTTTATCCAGAACTGAGGAAGAGATAAGTAATAAAATACTGATGTTTCATTTATTTCAAGGTTTTTACTCTCTTTAAACCTTCATCAGGTCAGTTTTTCTACATTTTCTACAGGATGATTTTAAAATAATTGAATAAGTGGATGTAATTCAGCTGAAACCAAAGTTCAGATCTTCTATTGTAATAAATCTTTGCTGAGTTTGTTCCTGGACTTGGAGCCAGTTTTTAATGTTGTCTCTCTGTGTAACTGAGTCTGAGCCCTGATCTCAGGTCAGAAGCGGACAGCATTGGGACCCCCAGTGTGTAGAAATGCCCCTCATGTGAAGCGGCTCAGAGGAGATTCAAGCCAGTTTAGAAAAGTCAATTTCAGCTCCTGGAATCTGTCTGACAGCAACAAATCTATAATCCCTGATTGGTGCTTCAGCACTTTTAGAAGCTCTGCAAGGATTTTACTGACTAAAACACTCAGACACAACATGTCACAGTTGCAGGTTCTGCTTCTGGGAGCTTCAGCTCCTAAAGTCAGTTTACATGAAATATTCTCCATGACATCATGTTTTTATGGCTGTGGAATCATTAAAATAGTTCATTTATCTGCATTAATCTCCATTTGTTCATATTTGCTCCACAATTGCTGCTGACTTGTTTGTTTTCTGTGAAACTTGAATAATTTGGCTGCAGAACCTGAGTTTGTATTGATGGAGCTGCTGGTGGAGCTGACAGAGGTGAAGAGCTGAAGTCAGCAGGGCTGTCATTTAGAAAGCTTGCTGACACTAATTGGAGCTGAAATGTGCATACGCCACTTTCCACCAGAAGTTAGGATCTGTAAAAATGAACTTGAGGGAAAAATGTGTGGTCCTCATGCCAGCTCTGACACAACATGTCTGAGTGCATTTACACTCGTGCGTAATGCTGTTGGCTGGATGCATTGGCACTGCTGGAAGAACATGAAGATGGAGAATTGAGGAAACGCGCTTTCAGGGATCAAAGATTTCCTGGCCAATAATGAGGACTGGCCAATATCCTGCTTCTGACTCCCAGCATGCATTGTGCTGTTCCCCACAGGGGAAAGTGGCTCCACCTCCCTGTGAGGAGCTGAAAGGCAGCTCTCCACCCCCAGAGAGCAGAGAAGGAGGCTTTCTTCTGACACCCAGGAGGTGCTCACCTTTTTAGGGGAGGGGGGGGGGGTAATAATGGTGGGGAACCTCTCTCCTCTGAATGTGGATGTGAATCCAAAGCCACAGGGGAATTTCAACACAGAGCACAGCGTGGGTTACTTTTTAACTACTTGTTTTAACAGTTTTTTAACAACTTGTTTTAATGTGGGCAACATCTGAGCTTTTACCTCTGATTTCCATATTTAACAAACGCCTCTCTGGGAAATTTTCCAAACGTTTCTTTGCTTTTTCTCCGTGGCTCCCACGTCACCATGATGAAAAAATGATCAGCTGACACATTTTCTACACATTAACATTTATGAGGTGCTTTGCATAGACCGTTTCTGCCTGAATCTGGGTGTGTAGAGGGAAGAACATGAGCCAGAACCTGGCACTAAATGTATCGCTACAGTTGGGATCTAGAAAGAAAAATGGCTGATGCTGTGCCTGAACATGGTTATATTAATCTGAATACTTTTGCCATACTCCATTTTCTTGGCTTTCACTTTTAGTACGGATTCCACAAAAAATTATAAATGAGAGCCAGGACTGTACAAACTGCTAAACAAGTTTTAACTATTGAAAGTTCTGATATTGTTGAAGAGCTGAAGTCAGCAGGTCTTTATTGAAGGAGCAGCTTGTTGTCATTGATATTTGTCAGGGTTTTGTTTACCGATGAACTCAGGACGCACACACGGGACTAAAAGTTTGAGTCTTTATTGAAGGAAGTATACTGGGTGGTGAGTGATGAAGACCGGAGGTTCAGGACTGCAGAAGGTCAGGGATGAATGTGATGGCAGGAGCTGACGGCCCGGAGACAGAGAGTCCACACTTGCTAGGTGCTGCTCGGCTAGCAGGCCTCATAGCACTCAGGTTAGCAGTTCATTGTAGACACCAGGGCACAGAGCTGAGCTTCTCCAGTGCGGCTAGTAAGTTAGCAGAACTTGAGAGACACCAGGGCACAGAGCAGAGCCTTTCCAGAATGGCTAGTCCAGTTAGCAGTTCTCTGGAGACGCCAGGACACAGAGCAGAACCTTTCCAGAATGGCTAGTCCAGTTAGCAGTTCTCTGGAGACACCAGGACACAGAGCAGAACCTCTCCAGGAACAAACAGTGAACAAACAGTCTTTAGAGTGACTGACAGGACTAACCTTAACAACAGGAGCAAAACAAAGCTTCCCAGGCAAAACGGGGACTGGCATGGAGAGGTGTGGAATGATGACGGCCCAATGCTGAACTGAAGGCAGAGGGAGGTTTAAATAGAGCACTTCACAGGTGGAACAAGGGTCTGGCTAATTGACTGGTAAATGATATCAGGTGTGACTGACTGCTGAGGAGGTGAAGTGGAAATGACAGAAAATAACTGGTGACTGAAAACAATAAATAAAGTCAAACCTAACCCAAAAGAGATGAAAAAATGAAAATAACAGAAAAACAAAGCCAAACCAAAACTCAACCATGACAATATTAATGAGAGTTCTTTAACGGTTCTGTTGGACTGTTAGAACCTGCATCCTGGTGGCTTCAGCTCACATCTTTGATTCTTTACTCAGATTGGTGACCTGCAGTTTGTCAGAGATCAGCTGTGATTATCTGGTATCAGCGCTGAAATCCAACCCGTCCCATCTGACAGAACTGGACCTGAGCTACAACAACCTGGAAGATTCTGGAGTGAAGGAGCTCTGTGGTTTCCTCCAGACTCCCCTCTGCAAACTACAGACACTGAGGTCAGAATCCATGTTTTAGTTCTGATATTTGTAATGTGAAAGTTGTGTTGACACTAAACTGCAGACATCTGGCTGATATTCTACTGATCCACACTGAGGATCTATGTGGTAAAGTCTGCTTTCTTCTTCACTGCTTTGCTCCAGTTAAAGTTTCTTTTTATAACTTCCTGTCAGGATTTATTCAATAATCAGCAGAAAACATGAAACAATGAGCTGAATTTCAGTTTAGAGTTTCAGCTTTTATCCAGAACTGAGGAAGAGGAAGACAGAAGAAATAAAATACTGATGTTTAATTTATTTGAAGGTTTTTAATGTCTTTAAACTTTCATCAGGTCAGTTTTTCTCCATTTTCTACAGGATGATTTTAAAACATTTGAATAAGTGGATCTAATTCAGCTGAAAACCAAAGTTCAGATCTTCTATTGTAATAAATTTTTGCTGAGTTTGTTCCTGGACTTGGAGCCAGTTTTTAATGTTGTCTCTCTGTGTAACTGAGTCTGAGCCCTGATCTCAGGTCGGAAGTGGACAGCATTAGGACCCCCAGTGTGTATAAATGCCCCTCGTGTGAAGCGGCTCAGAGGGGATTCAAGCAAGTTTAGAAAAGTAAATTTCAGCTCCTGGAATCTGTCTGACAGCAACAAATCTATAATCCCCGATTGATGCTTCAGCACTTTTAGAAGCTCTGCAAGGATTTTACTGACTAAAACACTCAGACGCAACATGTCACAGTAGCAGGTTCTGCTTCTGGGAGCTTCAGCTCCTAATGTCAGTTTACATGAAATATTCTCCATGACATCATGTTTTTATGGCTGTGGAATCATTAAAATAGTTCATTTATCTGCATTAATCTCCATTTGTTCATATTTGCTCCACAATTGCTGCTGACTTGTTTGTTTTCTGTGAAACTTGAATAATTTGGCTGCAGAACCTGAGTTTGTATTGATGGAGCTGCTGGTGGAGCTGACAGAGGTTAAGAGCTGAAGTCAGCAGGGCTGTCATTTAGAAAGCTTGCTGACACTAAATGGAGCTGAAATGTGCATACGCCACTTTCCACCAGAAGTTAGGATCTGTAAAAATGAACTTGAGGGAAAAATGTGTGGTCCTCATGCCAGCTCTGACCCAGGCGTAGGCTCATTTTGGAGACAGGGAAACTGGAGACACAGATGGTGAAGTGGTGAATTACAGCCAACCTGCACGAGGATTCCTCTCAGACGTTCACTTTCACTCCATATCAGACTTTAATCTGAGATCATCTTGATCAGAAGCATTAAAACCTCAGTATTATTCATTCTGCTGGTGGTAACTCTTAAATCTATCTGGGACATTTCAGATAAATCTAAATGCCCATAAGCCATCTTAAATCTTAAATCAAAGTCTGCTAACATCTTCTCTGGGTTTTTTACCTTCACATTCCTCTCTCCAATGACCACCAGCGTGATGTGTTCCACAGATTATTGTGACCAGGTGAGCAGCAATCACTTTAATTGCTACAAACAGTCAAACACACATGCATAATGCTGTTGGCTGGATGCATTGGCACTGCTGGAAGACCGTGCAGATGGAGAATTGAGGAAACGCGCTTTCAGGGATAAAAGATTTCCTGGCCAATAATGAGGACTGGCCAATATCCTGCTTCTGACTCCCAGCATGCATTGTGCTGTTCACCACAAGGGAAAGTGGCTCCACCTCCCTGTGAGGAGCTGAAAGGCAGCTCTCCAACCCCCAGAGAGCAGAGAAGGAGGCTTTCTGCTCACACCCAGGCAGTGCTCACCTTTTTAGAGGGGGGGAATTAATGGTGGTGAAACCTCTCTCCTCTGAATGTGGATCTGAACCCAAAGCCACAGGGGAATTTCAACATGGAGACAACGTGGTTTACTTTTTAACAACTTATTTTAACAGATTCTAAACAACTTGTTTTATTGTGGACAACATCTGAGCTTTTACCTCTGATTTCCACATTTAATAAACGCCTCTCTGGGAGATTTTCCCAACATTTCTTTGCTTTTTCTCCGTGGCTCCCACGTCACCAGGAGGAAAAAAATGATCAGCTGACACATTTTCTACACATTAACATTCATGAGGTGCTTTGCATCGACCGTTTCTGCTTGAATCTGGGCGTGTAGAGGGCAGAACCTGAGCCAGAACCTGGTACCAAATGTATCGCTACAGCTGGGATCTAGAAAGAAAAATGGCTGCTGCTGTGCCTGAGCATGGTTTGATTCATCTGAATATTTTTAACATCCTCCATTTTCTTTTTCTTGGCGTTCACTTTTAGTACGGATTCCACCAAAAGTTTATAAATGAGAACCAGGACTGTAAAAACTGTTAAACAAGTTTTAACTATTGAAAGTTCTGATATTGTTGATTGTTGAAGAGCTGATGTCAGCAGGTCTTTATTGAAGCAGCAGCTTGTTGTCATTAATATTAATGAGAGTTCTTTAACTTGTTCTGTTGGACTGTTAGAACCTGCATCCTGGTGGCTTCAGCTCACATCTGTGATTCTTTACTCAGATTGTGGAGCTGCAGTTTGTCAGAGATCAGCTGTGATTATCTGGTATCTGCTCTGAAGTCCAACCCTTCTCATCTGACACAACTGGACCTGAGCAGAAATGACCTGAAAGATTCTGTAGTGAAGGAGCTCTGTGGTTTCCTCCAGACTCCCCTCTGCAAACTACAGACACTGAGGTCAGACTCCATGTTTTAGTTCTGATATTGGTGATGTGAAAGTTGTATTGACACTAAACTGCAGAAATCTGGCTGATATTCTATTGATCCACACTGAGGATCTTCATGGTAAAGTCTGCTTTCTTCTTCACTGCTTTGCTCCAGTTAAAGTTTCTTTTTTCCAACTTCCTGTCAGGATTTATTCAATAATCAGCAGAAAACATGAAACAATGAGCTGAATTTTTGTTTAGAGTTGCAGCGTTCATCCAGAACTGAGGAAGAGGAAGAGAGAAGAAATAAATTCCTAATGTTTCATTTATTTGAAGGTTTTTGATCTCTTTAAACCTTCATCTGTAACAAGGAGCTGAGCAGGCTGGACTCAAATGACAACTCAGATTCAGACAGTTTCCAAGATTCGGGTGTTTAATGATGGTCTAAGGTAAGTACACAGTGAATCAGTCAAAAAAGGCAGAGGTATCCAAAAACACTGGGCAGAGGCAGAGTTGTGGCACAAAAAGGTTAAAAAATCACTAGAAGCTCAGAGAGAAAGGGCTGGAACGCTTGCTGGAATATGCTAGACGAACTGGCAAGGAAAGAAGGGCACCAACTGCTTAAATACACTGGAGGAGAAGATAGGTAACAGGTGTGATCAATCAGGCTGGTGAAGGGCAGGCAGCAGAGGTGGGGCAAAACAAGTTGCCATGTCACAGTACCCCCCTCCTAATGGCCGGCACCGGACGGCCCAGGAAGATCAGGATGTCGTCGGTGAAAATCCCTCACCAGGTCAGGATCCAGAATATCCCTGGAATAGACCCATGATCGCTCCTCAGGTCCAAAGCCCTCCCAGTCAACAAGGTACTGCCTTCCACGACCCCTGCGACGTACAGCCAACAACTTCCTCACTGTGTAGGCCAAACCACCATCAATGAGCCGGGGGGGTGGAGGGGGTCTGGAGGCTGGGACTAAGGGGCTCTCCTTGGCTGGCTTGATGTTGCTCACTTGGAAACTTGGATGAATTCTCATTGATCTGGGAAGGGTTAGTTTTACATCCACAGGATTAAAGATTTTGGAAATTGGGAATGGGCCGATAAAACGAGGAGCCAACTTACGACATTCTGTCCTTAGTGGGAGGGTATGAGTCGCTAGCCAGACTCTTTGTCCAGGGTGGTACACAGGGCTTGCCACTCTGTGACGGTCAGCCAACCGTTTCTGCCGAACCGTGCTCTGGAGGAGGGCTCTACGAGCTCGAGCCCATGCAGCACTACAGCGGCGGACGAGGGATAGGGCTGAAGGAACATTAGCCTCTTGTTCCAGGGCAGGAAACATGGGAGGCTGGAAACCAAACACACACTGAAAAGGAGACATGCCAGTAGAAGAGCAAGGCAATGTGTTATGTGCATATTCTACCCATATGAGATGCTTGCTCCAGGTTGAAGGGTTCTGGCATGCCAGACACTGGAGGCCCTTTTCCAGCTCCTGATTGAGTCTCTCAGTCTGCCCATTCGATTGAGGGTGATATCCCAAAGAGAGGCTGACGGTGGCCCCCAGTAGAGAACAAAAGGCTTTCCAAAAACGTGAAATGAATTGGGGACCCCTGTCTGAAACAATATCCTTAGGAAATCAATGGAGACGAAATACATGCATTAACAAAACATCTGCAGTTTCTTTAGCTGAAGGTAACTTGGGCAGAGGAATAAAGTGTGCCATTTTAGAAAATCTGTCCACCACTGTGAGAATAGTAGTATTACCCTCAGATGGAGGAAGACCTGTAACGAAGTCCAGAGAGATGTTAGCCCATGGTCGGGATGGAACAGGTAATGGCTGCAGAAGCCCCGAGACAGGTCCACGACCAGACTTATTACGGGCACAAATAGGACATGCAGAGACATATTCTCTTACATCTTTTCCTATACTTGGCCACCAAAAACGCTGCCGGACCACAAAAATCGTGCGACTGATGCCAGGATGGATTGTGAGGCGGGATGTGTGGGCCCAGTGTATGACCTGTGACCTCAAGGCTTCGGGGACAAAGAGACGATTAGGGGGACAAGCTTCAGGAACCTGGAGACCTCTAAGTGCGTCCTTCACTCTCTCCTCAATCTTCCAGGTCACTGCTGCAACTATACATGAAGGAGGCAAAACAGAGGATGCAACCTCCGGACTTCCATCTGGCTCAAATAGACGGGATAGGGCATCATGTTTGAGGTTCTTGGAGCCGGGTCTAAATGAAACTGTAAAGTTGAAACGGTTAAAGAAAAGGGCCCACCTGGCTTGTCTGGGGTTGAGTCTCTTAGCTTTCTTAATGTACTCAAGATTTTTGTGATCTGTCCAGACCAAAAAGGGGTGTTCAGCCCCTTCTAACCAGTGTCTCCAATCTTCCATTGCTATCTTCATGGCCAAAAGTTCTCTGTCTCCAACATCATAGTTTCTTTCTGAGGGGGACAATTTCCTAGAAAGAAATGCACAAGGGTGGAGTCTATCATCCTTCACCGCACGCTGAGAGAGGACTGCACCTACCCCTAAGTTAGAAGCATCCACCTCCAAAATAAACTGGCGGTGAGGATCTGGAAGAGTGAGGACTGGGACAGATGTAAACAGTTCTTTTAATCTTAGGAAAGATTCTTGTGCTGCTGAGGACCACTCAAACCGTATCTTGTCTGATGTTAAGGCATGCAAGGGAGCAGCAATGGAGCTGAAGTTGCGGATGAACTTTCTATAAAAATTGGCGAAGCCGAGGAATCTTTGCAGCTGCTTACGGCTAGATGGTGTGGGCCACTCAGTCACAGCAGTAACTTTAACTGGATCCATCTCAATCTCACCTTCTGAAATGATAAAACCCAGGAAGGACACAGTGCGTCCATGGAAATCACACTTCTCAGCCTTGACATATAGTTTTGCATCGAGGAGTCGCTTGAGCACTTCCCGGACATGCTGAATATGGGTCTGTTCATCAGGAGAGAAAATCAGAATGTCATCAAGATAAACAAAGACGCAGACATTGAGTAGATCACGAAGGACATCATTTACTAGGGCCTGAAATACAGCAGGTGCATTGGTCAAACCAAAAGGCATAACTAAATACTCATAATGCCCACTGGGAGTATTAAAAGCAGTCTTCCACTCGTCCCCTGCTCGTATTCTCACTAAATGATAGGCATTGCGCAAGTCTAGCTTTGTGAAAATAGTAGTGTCCTTTAACAGTTCGAAGGCTGTAGAGATAAGGGGAAGTGGGTATCTGTTCTTTATTGTGATCTCATTTAGACCACGGTAGTCAATGCATGGCCGAAGTGTCTTATCCTTCTTTTCCACAAAGAAAAAACCAGCTCCTGCTGGGAATGAGGACGGCCTTGTAATGCCTGCCTTAAGAGAGGAGTCCACATAATCATTCATTGCCTTCATCTCGGGACCTGACAAAGAATATAATCTTCCTCTAGGTGGTGAAGTGCCAGGCAGAAGGTCGATTGTGCAATCAGAAGGGCGATGTGGGGGCAGAGCAGTGGCCTTAGCTTTGTTGAAAACTTCACGGAGATCACGGTAACATTCTGGTACCTTGGAAATGTCAGGATAATCCACTGGGTCATCAACAGGTTTTCTAGAGGGAGGAGTTGGAGCCAAGGAGGAAGGTCTTGAAGCAGCGAAACAAGTTGTTCTGCAGTCCTCGTGCCAAGAGAGCACTCGTCCAGACACCCATTCAATCTGGGGGTTGTGTTTGACCAACCAGGGAAGCCCCAGAACTACTGGCTGTTGAGGCAAACTAAACAGGTGAAAACTCAGGTACTCTGAATGGCCATCTGGGAAAGAGAGGAGAACAGGTTCAGACTTTTGAGTAACTTGGCATAACAAACTCCCATCTAGAGCATGAGCCTCAAGGGGTCTTTCCAATGGGAACAGTCCTAACCCAAGGTTCTTTGCCAAGGGGGAGTCTAAAAAAATTGGCATCAGAGCCTGAATCTATCAGAGCAGAATGGGTGACTGAACTCAGGGATGATGTTAACTTTACTTGTGGTAAAACACGAGAGGGATCAGAATTAAATGCTGTGGGGGAGTCTAAAAAAATTGGCATCAGAGCCTGAATCTATCAGAGCAGAATGGGTGACTGAACTCAGGGATGATGTTAACTTTACTTGTGGTAAAACACGAGAGGGATCAGAATTAAATGCTGTATGACTCACCCGTGCCTTCTGCTTCACTGGTGAGTCAGACCCTATTACTGGGCAGGAGATCAAGAAATGTCCTTTCTGTCCACAATAGATGCATCTCCCCTCCCTCATGCGGCGCTGTCGCTCCTCCGGAGACAATCGAGTCCTTCCAAGCTGCATAGGTTCCTCCTCAGCTGCAGAGGTGACACCAGGGAATGCAGAAGACCTATTGTTGCTGGGTGAAAAATTAAAGGATGAGCTCAGATGATCCCCCTGGACAGCTGGAGAAAATCTGAGTCTGGGCCTCTCAACAGCTTGGTCCCTCAGCCTCTTGTCCGTCCGTATTGCCAAGGAAATGAGGGAGTGCAGATCCTTAGGAAGATCTAGTGGGATCAACATACGTTTAACAGAGTCAGCCAACCCCGTAAGGAAGGAATCGAATAGAGCTGCATCATTCCAGTCGCTCTCTGCAGCTAATGTGCGGAACTCAATAACATAGTCAGAGGTGGACCTTCTGCCTTGGTGAAGACCCATGAGGGACCTGGATGCTTCTCTGCCAGCAGCAGTACGTTGAAAAATCTTAGAAAAGGTTTCTGAAAAAACTTTTCAAGACTCACATATAAGTGATCCTCTGCTCCACTCTGCCGTGGCCCAGGCTTGTGCTCTGTCAGTCAGGTGAGAAATCACAAATGCCACTTTGGACCTTTCAGTGGGGTAAGCTGACTTCTGTAACTCAAAGTGGAGACTACACTGGGTTAAAAAGGCTTTACAATCTCCTGAGTCTCCAGAAAATCGTTCTGGTTTGGCAAGGTGAGGCGTGGCAGAACTAAGTGTGTCATCACTAGGAGGAGAAGGATCCACAGAGGGGGTGGTTGACACAGGGCCGGTAACTGTAGCATCATTAACTTGAAGACATTTAACTTGGTCAGATAAAAGACGCAGTTGCTCACCCAGAGAAGCCATTACTGTCTGCTGCCTGTCTGCCATGGCCAAAAGGTCCAGACGGTATTGCGCAAGTTGCTCCTGCTGAGCTTGTAGCCGCTCACCCTGAAGTCGGAGAGCAGTGCGAACAGGGTCTGAGTTGTCTGAGTCCATGTTATGGCCAGTTCGTACTGTAACAAGGAGCTGAGCAGGCTGGACTCAAATGACAACTCAGATTCAGACAGTTTCCAAGATTCGGGTGTTTAATGATGGTCCAAGGGTCGGTACACAGAGAATCAGTCAAAAAAGGCAGAGGTATCCAAAAACACTGGGCAGAGGCAGAGTCGTGGCACAAAAAGGTTAAAAAATCACTAGAAGCTCAGGGAGAAATGGCTGGAACGCTTGCCGGAATAGGCTAGACGAACTGGCAAGGAAAGAAGGGCACCAACTGCTTAAATACACTGGAGGAGAAGATAGGTAACAGGTGTGATCAATCAGGCTGGTGAAGGGCAGGCAGCAGAGGTGGGGCAAAACAAGTTGCCATGTCACATCATCAGGTCAGTTTTTCTCAATTTTCTACAGGATGATTTTAAAATAATTGAATAAGTGGATATAATTCAACTGAAAACCAAAGTTCAGATCTTCTATTGTAATAAGTCTTTGCTGAGTTTGTTCCTGGACTTGGAGCCAGTTTTTAATGTTGTCTCTCTGTGTAACTGAGTCTGAGCCCTGATCTCAGGTCAGAAGCGGACAGCATTGGGACCCCCAGTGTGTATAAATGCCCCTCATGTGAAGCGGCTCAGAGTTCCACCCATCCCATCAGAAATTAATTTCTGTTAAAAGTCAATTAATTAGACTTTTTAAAAACCCTGGGTTATTTAATCGCATTTAAAGTGTGATATTTAAAGATCCAGTCTGGTAGGTGGCAGTAAATGCACCTTAAGTTGGTTGCAATCTGCCAATAAAAAAAAACAAAAGAAGAAAAAGTGTGTTTTCCTAATAGCATCCCCCAAGGAAGCATAGTTAGACCATTGTTTTTTCTATTATGATTAATGATGTGTTTGAAGATGTGGAAAATAAAATGGATCCTTCTTTATTTGCTGATGATAGAGCTATTTGGAAGAGGGGTAAAAATGTAAGTTTCATCATGAAAAAAGTTCAAGAAGCCATTAATAAAACAGAAGATTGATCCTTTAGATGGGGATTTAGGATTTCTGTAGATAAAAAAAGGTTTTGTTTTTTACAAGGAAAAAAGTTTCTGAAGAAATAAAGTTACAAATTTATAAATATGATTTGGAAAGGGTAAAACAATTAAAATTTTTGGGTATATGGTTGGATGAAAGGCTTACTTGGAAAGTTCATATTGAGAAGATGATCGATAAATGCAAAAGAGTTATAAATGTTATGAGGTGTTTGGTTTGGAATGAATGGAGAGCTGAGAGGAAGACATTGAAATCAATTTATACAGGTTTGATTAGGTCTGTTTTTGAATATGGATGTATTGCTTTTGGTTCAGCATCAGTTTCATTACTTAAAAAATTGGATATTGTTCAGTATCAAGCACTGAGATTATGCACAGGGGCCATAAGAACAACACCAACATCAGCATTACAAGTAGAAATGGGAGAAATGCCATTACAATTGAGGAGATTACAATTACTTTCCAGGGGCGGATCCAGGATTTTTTAAAGGGGGGTGCGCACCTAAGGGTCATGGGGTCAAGGGTCATGGGGTCGAGACAATGTGAGGCTAAACGACCAAAGAATGCCATCTTTACTCTTTCACACTACCCTAATTATTCATCTAAGGATTTTTTAATTGATAATAATTTTAATGGATGAACATAAGTAGAATTAGCATGATTACCTTATTGTAATTGAAAATGGGTTTTTAAGTCAAAATCTCGTGCTTTTTACAGCATGCACAAGGTTAAAAAGTAGTTTGAAGAAAAAATTATCCTTATCAACAATTAATCAAACAAAGATTTTCTTTATTTCCAGAAATGATATGTATACAGAAAATGAAATAAAAAGACCCAAGGACTTAAGAACAGTTTGGTATAGTTCAAGTGACAAAGGATTTTTTAACACATTTTAACAAGATAAACCATGTTGAGAATTTTTTTAAAAGTAAGTTAAACCAATGAACATGTACGGTGAAGTTAAGCCATAAGCCTATAATAGAACAGTAAGACTTGACAAAGAATAATGTTCTCTTCTACAACACCTTCAACTTTATGATGATGGTGATGATGATAATGGGTTTATGAATGTCAACCTTCTGGGATGCTTCTGGGCAAATATGTCTATAATTTTGTTGATGTCTAAATGAATGTCCTTGTGGACATACATAAGTAGCAAAGCCACAAACCTTTCCTGTCCCATTGTTGACCTCAGCAAAGTTTTCACTGCTTTAAGGCCAGAGTTAGCACGTTCCACAGAAGCACTTGTAAAAGGTATAACTGACAGAAGGTGACGAATCATAGAAATGTTTGGGTAGCACTTCATATTTGTTATCCTTAGAATTTCAGGGAGAAAGCTGGGTTTTTCCACTGATGATGACCACTTTGTGTGCCACAACTTCACTTCCTGCCTGAATGTTGATCCTGATGGTAGATCATCTTTATATGATGTAAAGATCTCTTTCTCACTTTCATCGTTCATCATATGCAAGTTGCTTGGCAATAGTTTTAAGCCTAGTATGTTTTCATAAAGGAGACCATTCTTAGTTTTAACAATAAAACGCATGTGGCACTAAAAGGTTTAGATCAGACAATACACACTACACAATAACTATTGTATGGGTGTCAATGTCCACTATTTTTTTTTTACTTTACACTCTTTTTTCATTACTTCTCAAAAACTGCAACAAAAATTAAATTTTCATAACTTTGCCGTTACTTGAAAAAGTTTTCCTGAAATTGCATTACTTTACAACTTTACACAACTTGTGAGAACACCATGTTTTCTCATTATCAACATTTTCTAACGATCATCATACTTTTTTTCTGTGGGGAGAATATAAGATTAAGGTTGATCAATACTCCAATCTGGAAGGTGGTGGTAATGCACCTAAAAGTTGTTTGCCAACCACTATTAAAAAAGAGAAGAAGAAGAAGTAGTAGTTAGTTATAGGCCCATAGCTCTTACTTCTAATTTATGTAAATTGATGGAGAGAATGATAACTAGGAGATTAATGTAAGAAATAGAAAAAATAGGTATTTTATCTCCTTATCAGAGTGGTTTTAGAAGTGGACGAACAACGGTAGATCCAATTGTTTGTTTAGAAAATGAAATAAGAAAGGCTCAGGTAAATAAATAAATGCTCTTAGCTACATTTTGATATTGAAAACATGTATGATATGCTTTGGAAGGAGGGTTTATTAATTAAGATGGATAAAATGGGAATTAAAGGAAAAATGTTTAATTGGATTAAGGATTTTTTAAAGAATAGAACAATCGAAGTAAGAGTTGGGGTAAATTATTCAAATATTTATGCTATACAAAATGGAACTCCTCAAGGTAGTGTATGTAGTCCATTGCTTTTTAATATAATGATTAATGATATTTTTGATAATATAGATTTTAGAATTAGTAAAGCATTATATGCAGATGATGGGGCATTATGGGTGAGAGGAGGAAATATTAGTGATTTAAAAAATAGAATGCAATCAGCAATTAAAACGGTTGAAATATGGTCACATAAATGGGGGTTTCATTTGTCTGTTGAGAAGACACAAGTAATATGTTTTTCAAGGAAAAGGGTTAATCCAACAGTAGATCTTATATTATATGGGCATAAATTGAAACAGGTAAATATCGTAAGGTACCTCAGCGTATGGTTTGATGAAAAACTTTCATTTAAGATACATATGCAGAAGATCATTGATAAATGTAAAAAAGGTATTAATATTTTGAGATGTTTGTCAGGGAATGACTGGGGGGCAACTAGTACATCTTTGATAAGAATATATGATGTTTTAATTCGATCTGTGTTGGACTATGGATGTATCGTTTATAAGTCAGCTGCAAATTCTTTGTTATTAGATTTAGATAGAATCCAAGCCAAAGCGCTTAGAATATGTTGTGGTGCTTTTAGAACATCTCCAATTCCTGCTCTTCAGGTGATTACTGGAGAAATGCCACTGGACTTAAGGAGGATGACACTGTCAATACATTACTGGTTAAATTTATAAGGACATGAGGAAAATCACCCTACTAAACAGATATTCAGAGAATGTTGGGAATATGGCCATCACATAAGGAGTTTTGGATGGGAAGGAAATATTTATGCATGGTATTCTGGGATAAGTAATATAGCATACTGTAAAACTGTAATTACATCTAAAATTGCTCCATGGTTATTTGAAATGTCAACAGTAAATTTAGAAGCCAAAAAAAATAGAACAGTCCTGTGGAGGTTTGTATCAAATTATGCAGCAGTATTTAGTTATAAGGTATAAAAATATGACACAAATATATACAGATGCATCAAAACAGGAAAATGGTAAAACACGAGTAGCAGTATATATTCTGAAAGAAAAAATTTCTATAAAAAGAAGAACAACAGATAATTTATCAATTTTTTCAGCAGAGATGTTGGCAACTATTTTGGCATTACAATGGGTGCTGGAGGTGAAGCCTAGAAATGTAGTTATCTGTTCAGATTCATTGTCTTGCCTGACTAGTTTTAAAAGTGGAAAATCTGAAAGCTGTCAAGATCTTCTAGATGAAGTCAGTTATTTAATATATGGTATAAAGCAACAAAAAAATAAGTATTCAATTTACATTTGTTCCAGCACATAAAAAGATATTATCATAAGATATAATAGTATAATGAATAGAAGAGAGGAAATATGGATAAGGTTGAGGATAGGGCATACTAGTTTAAATAGTGATTTAAAAATAATAGGGAAACATCCAACAGGTAATTGTTCTTATTGTGGAGAAATCGAAGAAGTAGAACATGTTTTGATTTATTGTAGAAAATATATAAAAGAGAGGAAAGAACTGGAAAGGGTATTGGGGAGTTCAGTAAAGATGGCTGATTTATTAGGGAAGCATCAATCAGATAAAATATTTAAAGCACTTATTAAATATTTAAAAGATACAGAATTAGCTGGGAAGATTTAGTGTGTATGTGTGTGTGAGAGAGTGTAAGTATAGATATAATTTAGTTTCATTAAGATATAAAGATATATAGGAAAATATATTTCTAAATTACATCTCCGTCCAGCTGATGGCGGTAATGCACACAGGATGTAAACTGCCAGAAAACACAACAGAAGAAGAAGAAGAAGTAGTAGAAGAAGAACAGGCTCGTCACTGCGCGCTATTATCCAAGATGGCGACGACCGGTGCGGCAGAGAGTGATTATTTAGCGATAGTGATGGAGTTTCATGGATTTATCATCATCATCTGAGAGCGATTTGGAATATATAGAAGACTTTCTTGACTGCAACCTGATTTTTGACGAAATCCAGCCCAGTTTGTGACAAGGAGACCAAAAAGGAACGATGCGAGTTGAATCTGTCTGCTGCGGCAGCGGTCTCCTTATTTTTGTGATGCTTTTCCACTTTTACCCGATGTATTGCAAGATCAAACTGCCATGCAGTGGGCATTGTTGCTTCAACAATAGCTCTAAAAAATTTCAATGGTGAAGTCCTCTGGGAATCCGAAATAATTGTTGTTTATCACAGCTGTGTGAGCGCAGTGCCTCTGCTAAGAAACAAAACAGGATGTGACGTCAGGCCGCCATTACTGCCCATATTTGGGCACTAAATGCCGCCCCCATATCGGTGATTGCGACGACAATTTATGCCGCGCCGGCGTCACGGTGCGTTCTAAATGACAGGTACTGGCTTTTAATCGTAATTCTATGAAGGATGTTTAAAATTTCGGGCTCTTTAAAAAATACTTTTGGTCTCCAAAAGGGGGGTGCGCGCGCGCCCTGCGCCCCCGCCTGAATCCGCGCCAGCTTTCAACTTACTGGTTTCTGTCAGGGTTCTCTGTGCTGCTCTGCTCTAACTCTACTCCTCAGGTGTGTCTAGTTGGCTGAGGAGGCGTGGCCCACACCTGCAGCTCGTTGCAGGCGGCTTCCTCTGGCTTCTTAAGCAGAGCGCTGACAGATGGAAGACGCCAGAGCCTTAACCAGTCGTGGTACGACGTGGCCTCTGTCCCAACTCTCGGAAACCAGCTCGTGAGTTTTTTTGCTCTTTTGACTTTGACTAATTTTGGTTCTCCCTGTTTTTGTCTCAGATTATTGGTGCTTGGAAGCACTCACCTGTCTTGACGTCTAGTCCGAAGAAACAGACCGGCAGAATCCGTCTGCTCAGATTTTGCTCTGGCGCTCCCCTCATACTTCCTGGATGTTACCCAGCGAGGCCTGAGATCCCCTCTCCCGGATTCTGCTGGTTCTGCGTTCACTCTGGTCAATCCATCTGTCACCATTGCCGACGAAGCTCGCTCAGGATCCCTCGCCAGTTACATCTGCCGTCCTCAGCCACTAGCCGCCTATCATCAGCAGAGTAGAATCATAGAGTTCCCTCGACGCTACTTCTTCCCGGTTAGGTCCGCCCAGCCCAATGGTAAGCAGCGCAACTTCTAGCAGTTCTCCTGGTTCTCCTTTCAGAGTCACTTACTCCCTCTCTCTTGCAGACTCTCCAGCCGTGACGTTCTGACCCTGCCGAATCGTCTGTAGTTCCGTCCGTAGATCTGCCTGTTTCCAAAATAAACATCTTAAAACTGTGCTTTGCCTCCCAATCGTATCTGCATGTGGGCTCGTCACCTGAAAACCATGACAGAAGAAGGCTCTGGCCTCCAAAGTCCAGCGGATACGTTCGGACGGCAGATAGCCGCACAGCAGGAACAGATGCAGTCGCTAGGGCTAGCCGTAAATTCAACACAGGAACAGCTTCAGAGATTAGCCGCTCAGTTTAGCCAGCTTATGGACACAGTCACTTCCGCGATGACGTCGCCTGTCACTCAAGACCTCAGCACCCCGCCTCCCGCCGCTCAGAGTACTGAGAATCAGAATCGGACTCCACCACTTGAGGGCGCGTCACCTTGTCCGGAGAAGTTCTCTGGTGACAGTGGGAGTTGCGGCGGGTTTCTATTCCAGTGTAAACTCGTGTTTAACCGTTCCCCTCAGACATTCGCCTCAGATCAGGTTAAGATATCTTATGTCTTACGACTATTAACGGGTAAGGCTCTTAGATGGGCTGAGGCTCGATTCCCTGATTGCCAGACATTCGGGTGTACTTTTCAGGACTTCGTTACCGAATTTAAGACAATTTTTTCACCTGAGTTAGATTCGGCTCAACAGTCTCGTCATCTCCTTTCTTTGAAGCAGCGTGGTCGATGCGTATCAGACTTCTCTGTGGAGTTTCGCACGTTTGCCGCTGCTGTGGGTTGGCAGCCGAGGCCGTTAAAGGCAGTATTTTTTCAGGCTCTTGATGAGACTCTAAAGGATTTTGAGGATTTTGTAGCGTTAGCTATCCGTTTGGATTCCCGGTTACGCAGTCGAAGCCGGGTTAGACCGGACCAAGCCTTGCGATCATGCACTTTTTCTGCGTTTACCCATAGGGGACCCCGGTCCAGTACACCACCTCCAGAACCCATAAAGTTGGGGCAGGTCGGTTTAACTAATAAGGAGCGTCAGCAGCGCATCTCAGGAAATTTATGCCTTTATTGTGGAGGTGAAGGTCATTTCCTAAGAGACTGTCCTGTTCGGCCAAAAGACCGAGTCCGCCGTTCGTAACGGGGAGAACGGTGGACGGTGACGGAACAATTCCCCGGGTAGCCACTAAGGCGCCTTCTCTCTCTCGCTTATGTTTGCCAGTCACTTTAATGTTTGACCAGGATAGTTTTGATGTTTCGGCTCTAGTAGACTCTGGTTCAGATTTTAATCTTATTGACCAAGCCATAGTGGACCAGCTCCGTGTGTCTGTCGAGCCATTACCCGAACCTCTTCAGGTCTCGTCTTTAGATGGGCAGAGGTTAACTTTGATCACCCATCGCACCCGACCACTAGTGGTGATAGTCTCTGGTAACCACCGGGAACAACTTTCATTTTTTGTTTTCCCAGTCAAGCGTTCACCCGTGGTTTTGGGTTTAGCCTGGTTAACTGTCCACAGCCCACAGTTTAACTGGGCTGAGTCCCGACTGGAATCATGGTCCCCAGCTTGTCATTCCCGTTGTTTACAGTCCGCTCGCCCCGTATCTGTTTCCCCTACCACCATGACAGAATCCGGAGACGTTATTGACCTCTCTCGCGTTCCGGAGGAATACCACGATTTACGGAAGGTATTCAGTAAGACTCAGGCTTGTTCACTTCCTCCACATCGCCCTTACGATTGCGCCATTGACTTATTGCCTGGGGCTCCAGTACCGGTGAGTCGGCTTTACAACATTTCTAGGTCAGAACGTCAAGCGCTCGAGAAGTATATAGGGGAGTCTCTAGCTACCCGGTTAATTCGTCCTTCATCCTCCCCATTAGGCGCCAGCTTCTTTTTTGTCGGCAAGAAGGACGGGACCCTTCGACCCTGTATCGATTATCGAGAGCTCAACCAAATAACCGTTAAGAATAAGTACCCGCTTCCTCTATTATCTTCAGCTCTCGAGCCAGTCCAGAATGGCAAGATTTTTACTAAGCTTGATCTGCGCAACGCTTATCATTTGGTTCGGGTGAGACAGGGGGATGAGTGGAAGACGGCCTTTAAGACCCCGTTAGGTCACTTCGAGTACTTAGTCATGCCTTTTGGTTTGTGCAATGCTCCGGCAGTTTTTCAGGCACTGGTGAATGATGTCCTTCGGGACTTTTTGAATGTTTTTGTTTTCGTCTATCTGGACGACATCCTGATTTACTCTCGTGATCTAGAACAACACAAACAACATGTTTGTCTTGTTCTCCAGCGACTATTAGAGAATCGCTTATTCGTTAAAGCCGAAAAGTGTGATTTTCACCAGACTTCTATTTCTTTTCTTGGTCTTGTTTTAGAAGGCGGACAAGTGAAGTCAGACCCGGAGAAAATAAAGGCAGTAGTGGAATGGCCCGTTCCTGAGTCGCGCAAACAGCTCCAACGCTTTCTAGGTTTCGCAAACTTCTATAGGCGCTTTATCAGGAACTATAGTCAGGTAGCCTCTCCATTACATGCTCTCACCTCCTCCAAGGTCCCATACATGTGGAGTCCTGAGGCTGAGGAGGCCTTTAATAGACTCAAATCTCGTTTTTCCCAGGCTCCCATACTTGTTCACCCCGATCCAGCCAAACAGTTTATTCTAGAGATCGATGCCTCTAATACTGGGGTGGGAGCGGTTTTGTCCCAACAGTCTGAGGTTGACAGTAAATTACATCCTTGTGCGTTTTTCTCCCGTCGTTTGTCCCCGGCTGAGCAGAACTATGACGTAGGTGATCGCGAGCTACTAGCCATTAAACTAGCTTTGGAAGAGTGGCGGCACTGGCTAGAGGGATCTGAGCAGCCCATCATAATATGGACAGATCACAAGAACCTCTCCTACCTGCAGTCAGCCCGTCGACTCAACTCCAGACAAGCCCGCTGGTCTTTGTTTTTCTCTCGATTTAACCTCACCATCACCTACAGACCTGGCTCCAGAAATGTCAAACCCGATGCACTTTCTCGTCACTTTGCCACTTTTGAACAGGAAAGGGAGCCGGAACCGATTCTTCCCCTTACTTGTACTGTTGGAGCCCTGCATTGGGATCTGGAGGACAGGATCAGACAGGCCCAACTATTAGATCCGGACCCAGGTACAGGTCCACCTGGACTTAAGTACGTTCCCCAGTCTGTTCGTCCTGAGGTTCTACGCTGGAGTCATGATGCTAAGTTTTCCGCCCATCCGGGTATTTTTAGAACCCAGTCTCAGGTGTCCCGGCGCTTCTGGTGGCCATCATGGACCAAGGATGTTAGAGAGTATGTTCTAGCCTGTCCTGTCTGCGCCCAGAATAAGTCCTTTACCCAGCCACCTTCCGGTTTGTTAAATCCTCTCCCCATCCCCAAACGTCCATGGTCCCACATTGCTATTGACTTCGTTACAGGTCTCCCTTTGTCCCAAGGTATGTCAACTATTTTGACAGTAGTTGATCGGTTTTCAAAATCATGTCATCTTATTCCCATCCGTAAATTACCCAATGCCCTCCAGACAGCCCAGCTCCTCATCAAACATGTTTTCAGACTTCACGGAATCCCAGTTGACATCCTCTCTGACCGGGGTCCTCAGTTTATCTCCCAGGTCTGGCGGCACTTTTGCTCTGCTCTGGGTGCCCGTTACACACTCACCTCCGGCGGATACCATCCTTAGACCAATGGCCAAACTGAACGCATGAATCAACAAATAGAGACGACCCTCCGCTGCCTCACGTCATCTTCACCTTCTGACTGGAACAAGTTTTTGCCCTGGGTGGAGTATGCCCTTAACTCACACATCACCTCAGCCACTGGACGTTCACCATTTGAAGTTGCTTTAGGATATCAACCTCCACTCCTACCCACAGATGAACTCAGGATTCCCTTGACCCCCGTCAACGACTACATTGCTCGCTGCCAGGACATCTGGAGAACTACTATTACAGCACTCACTCGCACCGCAGAGCGGAGCAAGAGGTTCGCCGACCAGCACCGCAGATCAGCTCCCCATTATCGCCCCGGTCAGAAGGTTTGGTTATCTTCCAGAGACGTTTTGTCCAACCCGTCCGCTAAGAAGCTTGCTCCCCGGTTCACTGGTCCCTATGAGATAGAGACAATTATTAACCCGACCACCGTCCGTCTACGTTTGCCCCCTCACTCTCGAGTACACCCTACCTTCCATGTTTCCCAGATCAAGCCCGTTTTGGACAGCAACTTGTGCCCTCGTTCCAGACCCCCTACACCCTCCCAGGACAGTCAGAACCCCCGCATTCTCAGGGTTGTGGATGCCCGTCGGCGAGGTAGGGGCCACCAATACCTCGTCGACTGGGAGGGTTGCAGCTCTGAGGAGCGCTCGTGGGTTTCTGTAGCAACCATCCCGAATAAGGATTTGATTTTAGATTTTTGGGCTACTCAACCCAGCACCTCTTCGTCTGGGCCGCCAGGAGGCGGCCGTTGAGGGGGGGGGGGGGGGGGGGGGGGGGGGGGGGTTAGTGTCAGGGTTCTCTGTGCTGCTCTGCTCTAACTCTACTCCTCAGGTGTGTCTAGTTGGCTGAGGAGGCGTGGCCCACACCTGCAGCTCGTTGCAGGCGGCTTCCTCTGGCTTCTTAAGCAGAGCGCTGACAGATGGAAGACGCCAGAGCCTTAACCAGTCGTGGTACGACGTGGCCTCTGTCCCAACTCTCGGAAACCAGCTTGTGAGTTTTTTTGCTCTTTTGACTTTGACTAATTTTGGTTCTCCCTGTTTTTGTCTCAGATTATTGGTGCTTGGAAGCACTCACCTGTCTTGACGTCTAGTCCGAAGAAACAGACCGGCAGAATCCGTCTGCTCAAATTTTGCTCTGGCGCTCCCCTCATACTTCCTGGATGTTACCCAGCGAGGCCTGAGATCCCCACTCCCGGATTCTGCTGGTTCTGCGTTCACTCTGGTCAATCCATCTGTCACCATTGCCGACGAAGCTCGCTCAGGATCCCTCGCCAGTTACATCTGCCGTCCTCAGCCACTAGCCACCTATCATCAGCAGAGTAGAATCATAGAGTTTCCTCGACGCTACTTCTTCCCGGTTAGGTCCGCCCAGCCCAGTGGTAAGCAGCGCAACTTCTAGCAGTTCTCCTGGTTCTCCTTTCAGAGTCACTTACTCCCTCTCTCTTGCAGACTCTCCAGCCGTGACGTTCTGACCCTGCCGAATCGTCTGTAGTTCCGTCCGTAGATCTGCCTGTTTCCAAAATAAACATCTTAAAACTGTGCTTTGCCTCCCGATCGTATCTGCATGTGGGCTCGTCACCTGAAAACCATGACAGTTTCAGTTAAAGAATCATTGTGAAACTCATCCATGTCAGGAAATTTTAAAACCAAGTTGGGAAAAGGGAAGAAGAAATAATTTTTTTTGGATGCATAGCAGATTCTATTCAATTCAATTCAATTCAATTTTATTTATATAGCGCCAAATCATGAAACATGTCATCTCAAGGCACTTTACAAAGTCAAGTTCAATCATATTATACAGATTGGGTCAGATTATACAGATTGGTCAAAAATGTCCTATATAAGGAAACCAGTTGATTGCATCAAAGTCCCGACAAGCAGCATTCACTCCTGGGGAACCGTAGAGCCACATGGAGAGTCGTCTGCATTGTACATGGCTTTGCTGCAATCCCTCATACTGAGCAAGCATGAAGCGACAGTGGGAAGAAAAACCACCCATTAACGGGGAAAAAAACCTCCGGCAGAACCGGGCTCAGTATGAACGGTCATCTGCCTCGACCGACTGGGGTTACAGAAGACAGAACAGAGACACAACAAGAGAAACAAAAAAGCACAGAAGCACACATTGATCTAGTAATCTGTTCTACATTAGATGGTAGTAGCGGGTGAGCCGTCTTCTCTGGATGATGTCACAGTTAACAGAACGCCAGACCAGGTGTACCTACTATGAAGAGAAAAGAGAGAGAACAGAAAGTTAAAGCAGAAATGACAACACATAATGCATAAATGAAGAACAGTAGAACTCAATATAGTGAGAAAATTAGATCCTGATATACTCCAGTAACCTAAGCCTATAGCAGTAAAACTATAAAGGTAGCTGAGAGTAACATGAGTCACTAGTTATAATTTTTGTCAAAAAGAAAAGTTTTAAGCCTAGTCTTAAAAGTAGACAGGGTGTCTGCCTCACGGACTCCTGGTTCCACAGGAGAGGAGCCTGATAGCTAAAGGATCTGCCTCCCATTCTACTGTTAGAGACTCTAGGAACCACCAGCAGACCTGCGGTCTGAGAGCGAAGTGCTCTGTTAGGAACATACGGGGTAATCAGAGCTCTGATATATGATGGAGTTTGATTATGAAGGGCTTTATACGTTAGAAGAAGAATTTTAAATTCTATTCTTGATTTAACAGGAAGCCAATGAAGGGAAGCTAAAATTGGAGAAATATGATCCCTCTTGTTGATTTTCATCAGAACTCTTGCTGCAGCATTTTGGATCAGCTGAAGGCTTTGAACTGCATTTTGTGGAATTCCTGATAGTAAAGAATTACAATAGTCCAGCCTTGAAGTAACAAATGCATGGACCAGTTTTTCAGCATCACTCCTGGACAGAATGTTTCTAATTTTGGCGATATTCCGGAGGTGAAAAAAGGAAACTCTGGAAACCTGTTTAATATGGGATTTAAATGACATGTCTTGGTCAAAAATAACACCAAGATTTTTTACTTTATTACCAGAGGCCAGGTTAATGCCACTTTATAGCAGATTCTACTATAAAAGACAATTATTGAATTATCTCACATAAATGGCAGTAAAACAGTTATTAGATTACTTCATCCATCTATGTTGCCTGAAATTGATACAGATTTAACTTTTTTGTATGAGCGGAAAAAAACAGGATATTTCAGATTCAAATATGGTTGAGCAATATGTAGATAAAGAATATTATGCATATGTAAAAATTTATACAGATGCTTCCAAAGATTCAAATAGGAATGGTGTTTCATTTGTAGTCCCAGAATTTGAGTTTAAGTCAGGTAAAAGAATCAGCAATGACATTTCAGTTTAAACAGGATTAATGTTTGGTATCATGTTGGCATTATAATGGATTGAAGAATTTAGACCATTAAGAAGTTTAGTTTGCTCAGATTCTAAGTCAACATTATATTCATTTAAACACAATCATTCAGACAGCAGACCGGATTTATTGGTAGAAATTCAGCAATCATTATTCAAAATTCAAGCAATGGGATTAATAGTTTCTTTTATATGGATTCCTTCTCATATAGGAATAAAAGGGAATGAGATGGCAGATAAATATGCAAAAAGAACAAGTAAACACAGTTTAATTGATATAATAATGCCATTTAGTAAAGGTGAAATAAAATCAGTACTTAAGAAAAGTATTAGAGCAAGGTGGCAGAAACAATGGGAAGAAGAAAGAACCGGAAGATGGTTTTATAATATTCAAAGAAAAGTAGGATTAATGAGGAAAACATCAAGGAATAGAAAGGAGGAAACAGTAATGTCAAGACTACGCTTTGGTCATACAGGGTTAAATAGCAGGTTATTTAAAATGAGGAACCATGCAACAGGAAAGTGTGATTTTTGTTTTGAAGAAGAAACAGTGGAGCATGTTATATTATTTTGCAGTAAATATGTTACTGAGAGGAATGAATTGATAAATAAATTACAAAACAGTAAATTATAGTTAAACATAAAATATCTTTTAGAAAAGGACACCAACTCAGAGGGTTATTCTTTATTATTGAGATTTCTCAAAAAGGCTAATTAAATCCAAGTTTTAAAAAAAGCTGGACGACGTATCCATTACTTAGATTTGAGAGCTTCAAAATGCTCCCTGTTTCCAGTGGAGTCACACAATCGCTCTAATTTCACAATGTTCATCTCCAGATCCTTTATAGATCCGATGAGGTCACGAGTAACATTAAAAGTGTGCTGCTGACACAGCAGTTTTATCTGAACTTTGCCATAGTCCCACCACTGTTGCAGACAGATAAAATCACTTTTCCGTTGTCTAAAACCAGTCCAAAAATAACTCAGAATCTCCTTAAAACCTTGGTCATAAGTTAAAACTGAGTTAAAATGCCAGTAAGCACTCTTAGGTAAAATGTTTCTAATAAAAACACTACCTAAAACCAGGGAATGATCCATAAAACCTACTGGTAAAATCTGGCAAGTTTTAAACATGTTAAAATGGTGTTTAAAACAGTAAAACTGGGCAAGACGAGCTAGTGAAATGTGGTTTTCTTTCATGTGGGACCACGTGTACTGCCTGGAGCCTGTGTGCATCCTCCTCCATACGTCCACCAGGCCATGTGATGAGACCAGCTGCTGCAGAGTGCGCTGAGCTGCGTCAGCTGATCATGTGGCTCTGCATGATTACAAATGTGTCTTCTCTGCACTGGCACATGGAGCATAAATATTAATAAAAAACAAATTAAATCGTTCAAATCCAGCTCGGACTAAAAGACATCGACCCTTAACAATGTGTTGTATTTCAATTGAATGAGGATTAAAAGCTCTGGAAAAGAGGAAGCCCACTCCTGCACTCTGGGAGGTGCCATGGCTTAAAATGACTTCCCCCTTCCATTCCTTTTTCCATTCCGCCTCATTTGAATTATCACTGTGAGCTTCCTGTACATACAACACACACATTTTTGTATGGTTAAGTGTCTGGTAGCCCATTTGACGTTTTAAAGCCTCTCTAGCCCCATTGAGATTGAGGGATGCTATTTTAAAAGTGTCCATTGTGGGTAAAAAAATGAAGGCAACACACTCAAAGGCTATACAATATAATAATAATAATAATATAATGTTAGTGCATGCCATTAAGTTAAAGTTGCTTTCTCACTTTAACCATTATCTTTTTCAGTCTGAAAATCTCTTGATCAGTGAAGCCTGATTCTTCCTTTTTCCCGACGTAATATCTGGCCGAGGAATAAAAGAGTTTCAAGTTTGGAAAATATGCCTCCACCTTGAGTCCCCTCAGCCCTTTAGTTTGCTCAATGAAAGACAAAAAAGACTCAACAGGATATCGCGATTCATTACTGCTAACCTGTGAAAGTGATATCTCACTGGAGTCGGAAAAACCGCCCTCGCTGTCACTGCTTTCCAACTGTTCTTTTCTTTCAACAGCCATCTTGCCGGTCTGTTTACTAGGCTGCTCAACAGCCACAACGTTTTTCCTTTTGCTCCTCCTCTTCATTATGGCTGAAGCTTCCTTCTCCATCACCTCCTCCTTCTCCTCCACCCTTACCTCTGCCTGAGCTCCCAATGAAGCTTCTCCAGTCTCAGCCTTCGCCCCTCTATCCTCCTCTCGTGCCTCCTGTTCCTTGTCCAGATCTCCATACGCCAACTGCTCTTGATCGCTCACCTTTCCTCCCTGCTCACCTTCCTCCTCCTCCACCCCCACCACTAACCGTGGACAGATCCTTCCCAATACCACACACCATATAACCCTCATTGGTCTTCACACACACACCCCTCAATCAACATCTTCCCTCCAACAACACCCAACACTTTTCCAGCAATGGGGGGACAGCCCTCTGTGACACTTTCAGCAGTGGCAGAATCCGGCAGGTTCTTCTCCATCAGCAGCTGGGGCTCCTGCCACCTCGCTCCCAGTTTCCGGCTGACCATCAGCAGCGCCTTGCTCCGCTGGCAGAGGCGGGGCTGGTCCAGCCTTGTTTGGGCACATTCTAATAATATGCCCCTCTTGTCCACATCCAAAACATTTTAAATTTGATGAGGTGGCAAACAAGGCATATTCAAAATCATCAATTTTTACATTGAACCTTACATTAAATTCCTCATTTCTCTATTGAGGATCATGTAAAGTTGCCTCCTATGGGAGACAAAATGCTTAACAGTGGTGACTTACATCCAGAAAGCATTCTTTTACCCGGGGACACAACCTTCCCATGTCTGGACAACTCCCTGACCAAAAACTCATTCGTGATAAAAGGTGGCACATTGGACAGCATGATTTTGGTTGCTGGCAATGTGAGTGGTGACACTTGAAAAAATAACCCACCAACAGAAATCCTGGCCTCGACCAACTGTTGAACCTGCTCCACCTTTTCCACAAACAATACCACAGCCCCATTCATGCGGGCCGCACACTTGATGGACGTATGTCCAATCACCTCCCTACTGCCAAACAAATTTCCTCCACGCTGCACAGAGAGCCGGAGCAGAGAGTTTCTGTTAGCATTATTATTCATCTGGACCAAGGTTCCTTTTTAGTTTATTATTTGCTCTTTGAGTGAAGCGACCTCTGAGTTTGGTCTCCATGTTAACAAGCATAGAAACAGGCCTGCAACGTAGGCTTAGCTTGGGTTTTACCAGCTTTAGCTTTAATTAATAAGCATTTAAGCAAATATTATTGAACTGGGATCTCAGATTGACACCCTGAGGGTTTTTATTTTGGTGTTGTATGCAGATAAGTGCTTGTTACTTGTCTTTATTTAATGGTCCTAAAGTACATTTATTTTATTCACCTTTTTATTTTCCTAAATAAAGGGGGGTATTGTTAACACTTTATAACTTGTGTCAAATGGTGATTTAGTCTGTGCCTCATTATTCCAGTGTTCAGTGTTTAGTGCTAAAACCTAATACCATGCATAGATCTGTAGTCTACATTTACACTGCAAGTTTGCTGGTTCAAATCCCACAGTCTTCTGCCCTGGGTCCCTGAGCAAGACCCTTAGAGCCAGAATGCTCTGGGGCGCCACACAGTGGCAGCCCACTGCTCCCTGAGGGACGGGTTAAATGCAGAGGACACATTTCATTGGTTTCCAAAGATTTGCTGAAAAATGCAGATGATTCTTATTTAGTCCAAAGCTCTGAGCTGCCCTCAGGTCTTCAGGAAGGCTGATCCACAGCTGAGGGCCGCAGGTGGAGAAAGTCTCCTCATGGTAGGTTTTAGTTCTTACAATGAGCCACCAGACACACAGAGACCCACTGAGAACAACTGAGTCAGTATGATGGAGAACATGTGAGCACAGCAGCAGAACATGGGACCAATGTTCAGTGATCAGGGACTGAAGGAGCAGAACTTTAAACAGACGCCATGTTTCCTTAGAGAAAAGCCTCCATGCAGGCTGCTGCTTTAGCTTGAAGATGAATCCAGAACAATGTGAGCTGAAACTCTGTTAAATGATCCATGTTTAGAACATTCTGGCTCTGAGAACCACTGTTCTAGCAGAACCCTGAGCCAGACTAGAAGACAGCAGCATTTTAAACAGACGCCAGAGCCATCAGACTTAAATATCCAGCAGCAGCAAGTGATCATGGATGGATTTATGTTCAAGTAGAGTTTATTGTAATCTCCAAGCTCTAGTGCCCCCCCAACCCTAACTCCAGAACATCTTCATCACCAGCCACCACTGCTGAGAACCACACCTTGATCTGGACCTTCACACGTCGTAATATCATGTTGTGGTTCTGCTCGGTTTAACTCTTTAAATTAGTTCTACTGGATCACATATCAGACATCAGTTCATCATGTGTTTGGGACTTTTACGTTCAGGGACATTAATTTTCTACATTTTATCATTTATTTGTTCATGTTTCAGTTTTAACCTGCATCCTGGTGGCTTCAGCTCACATCTTTGATTCTTTATTCAGATTGAGGAACTGCAGTTTGTCAGAGATCAGCTGTGATCATCTGGTAGCGGCGCTGAAGTCCAACCCGTCCCATCTGACAGAACTGGACCTGAGTCAGAACAACGTGAAAGATTGTGGAGTGAAGGAGCTCTGTGGTTTCCTCCAGACTCCCCTCTGCAAACTACAGACACTGAGGTCAGACTCCATGTTTTAGTTCTGATATCTGTGATGTGAAAGTTGTGTTGACACTAAACTGCAGACATCTGGCTGATATTCTACTGATCCACACTGAGGATCTTCATGGTAAAGTCTGCTTTCTTCTTCTCTGCTTTGCTCCAGTTAAAGTTTCTTTCTTTTTCTAACTTCCTGCCAGGATTTATTCAATAATCAGCAGAAAACATGAAGCAATTAGCTGAATTTCAGTTTACAGTTGCAGCTTTTATCCAGAACTGAGGAAGAGGAAGAGAGAAGAAATAAAATACTGGTGTTTAATTTATTTGAAGGTTTTTAATCTCTTTAAACCTTCATCAGGTCAGTTTTTCTCCATTTTCTACAGAATGATGTTAAAATAATTGAATAAGTGGATATAATTCAGCTGAAAACCAAAGTTCAGATCTTCTATTCTAATAAATATCTCCTGAGTTTGTTCCTGGAGTTGGAGCCAGTTTTTAGTTTTTAATGTTGTCTCTCTGTGTAACTGAGTCTGAGCCCTGATCTCAGGTCAGAAGCGGACAGCATTGGGACCCCCAGTATGTATCAATGCCCCTCGTGTGAAGCGGCTCAGAGGGGATTCAAGCCAGTTTAGAAAAGTCAATTTCAGCTCCTGGAATCTGTGTGACAGGAACAAATCTATAATCCCTGATTGATGCTTCAGCACTTTTAGAATCTCTGCAAGGATTTTACTGACTAAAACACTCAGACACAACATGTCACAGTACCAGGTTCTGCTTCTGGGAGCTTCAGCTCCTAAAGTCAGTTTATATGAAATATTCTCCATGACATCATGTTTGTATGGCTGCGGAATAATTAAAATAGTTCATTTATCTGCATTAATCTCCATTTGTTCATATTTCCTCCACAATTGCTGCTGACTTGTTTGTTTTCTGTGAAACTTGAATAATTTGGCTGCAGAAGCTGAGTTTGTATTGATGGAGCTGCTGGTGGAGCTGACAGAGCTGAAGACCTGAAGTCAGCAGGGCTGTCATTTAGAAAGCTTGCTGACACTAAATGGAGCTGAAATGTGCGTACGCCACTTTCCACCGGACGTTAGGATCTCTAAAAATGAACTTGAGGGGAAATGTGTGGTCCTCATGCCAGCTCTGACCCAGGCGTAGGCTCATTTTGGAGACGGGGAAACTGGAGACGCAACCTGCATGAGGATTCCTCTCAGACGTTCACTTTTACTCCATATCAGACTTTAATCATAGATCATCTTGATCAGAAGCATTAAAACCTCAGTATTATTCATTCTGCTGCTGGTGACTCTTAAATCTATCTGGGACATTTCAGATAAATCTAAATGCTCATAAGCCATCTTAAATCTTAAATCAAAGTCTGCTAACATCTTCTCTGGGTTTTTTACCTTCACATTCTTCTCTCCAATGATCACCAGGGTGACGTGTTCCACAGATTATTGTGACGAGGTGAGCAGCAATCACTTTAACTGCTGCAAACAGTCAAACACACTCGTGCGTAATGCTGCTGGCTGGATGCATTGGCACTGCTGGAAGACCGTGCAGATGGAGAATTGAGGAAACGCGCTTTCAGGGATAAAAGATTTCCTGGCCAATAATGAGGACTGGCCAATATCCTGCTTCTGACTCCCAGCATGCATTGAAGGAGGCTTTCTGCTCACACCCAGGCAGTGCTCACCTTTTTAGGGGGGGAGAGTAATAATGGTGGGGGAACCTCTCTCCTCTGATTGTGGATCTGAACCCACAGCCACAGGGGAATTTCAACAAAGAGCACAGCGTAGTTTACTTTCTAACAACTTATTTTAACAGCTTCTTAACAACTTGTTTTAATGTCGACAACATCTGAGCTTTTACCTCTGATTTCCACATTTAATAAACTTCTCTCTGGGAAATTTTCCCAACATTTCTTTGCTTTTTCTCCGTGGCTTTCATGTCACCATGAGGAAAAAATTATCAGCTGACACATTTTCTACACATTAACATTCATGAGGTGCTTTGCATCGACCGTTTCTGCTTGAATCTGGGCGTGGAGAGGGCAGAACCTGAGCCAGAACCTGGTACCAAATGTATCGCTACAGCTGGGATCTAGAAAGGAAAATGGCTGCTGCTGTGCCTGAGCATGTTTTTTTTTATCTGAATATTTTTGCCATACTCCATTTTCTTTTTCTTGGGTTCACTTTTAGTACAGATTCCACACAAAGTTTTCTAAATGAGAGCCAGAACTGTAAAAATTACTAAACAAGTTTTAACTATTGAAAGTTCTGATATTGTTGATTGTTGAAGAGCTGAAGTCAGCAGGTCTTTATTGAAGCAGCTTGTTGTCATTGATATTAATGAGAGTTCTTTAACTGGTTCTGTTGGAATGTTAGAACCTTCATCCTGGTGGCTTCAGCTCACATCTTTTATTCTTTATTCAGCTTCATAGGCTGCAGTTTGTCAGAGATCAGCTGTGATTATCTGGTATCGGCGCTAAAGTCCAACCCGTCCCATCTGACAGAACTGGACCTGAGAAGGAACGACCTGAAAGATTCTGGAGTGAAGAAGCTCTGTGGTTTCCTCCAGACTCCCCTCTGCAAACTACAGACACTGAGGTCAGACTCCATGTTTTAGTTCTGATATTTATTATGTGAAAGTTGTGTTGACACTAAACTGCAGACATCTGGCTGATATTCTACTGATCCACACTGAGGATCTTCAAGGTAAAGTCTAATTTCTTCTTCACTGCTTTGCTCCAGTTAAAGTTTCTTTCTTTTTCTAACTTCCTGTCAGGATTTATTCAATAATCAACAAAAAACATGAAACAATGAGCTGAAATTCAGTTTAGAGTTTCAGCTTTTATCCAGAACTGAGGAAGAGGAAGAGAGAATAAATAAAATAATGATGTTTCATTTATTTTAAGGTTTTTAACGTAACGTTTCTTGCACTGGAGCTGATCTAATCTCTACTCAGCACACCTGTTTAGTCTCCACCCCGCCTGCATTTAGCCTTCAGTGTTTTCACCTGTTCTCACCTCCATTTATACTCCGTTCTGATCAGTCTCCAGTGCCAGAACGTCTCTTCTGAACTCTACTTGCAAGCTCATGCTAAGAGCCTTCCAGCCTCAGTTTTTTCTGTTAATTTACCTGTCTGTTGCCCGTTATGATCTGACCTGTTTTTTGAGTCTGCCTTAGCTTTGTTTTTTACCTGGATGTCTGCTCTGTACCTTTGTGGATTGTTTTTCCCTTATGACCCATCATCCCCTTAATAAATCCTTTAAGCATCACCTCCGTGTCCGGCTTATAAAGGGTTTTATCTAAGCAATTCATCACATTTAATCTCTTTAAACCTTCATCAGGTCAGTTTTTCTACATTTTCTACAGGATAATTATGCAGCTTAAGCGAAAATTCAGACTGAAGAAACTCTATTGCCTACCTCTATCAATCAGAGACTCATCCGCCTCCGACGCAAGCCAATCAGTTTTGAACTGCTCCTCCTCGAAGCCAATCAGCATCCTGGGTTCATCTTAAAAGAACTCCACATCCTTGTCTCGGCCTTCTGCTCAGCGAGCAAGCGGTGGCGTGCCGCGTCTGGTTTGGACTCTGATGACTGGATTCAAGAGATAATAACTTATCCTGAAATGCTCCTGCCATGAGAATACTGTCTAGCTGCACATTTTCCTTTCCGACCTCTGTTTTCGTCAGCTCCGATTCCTGGCGCAATGAACTCGCAAGCGACGCAGACGCGTCCCAACTCTGCCTAAGTTCCGGTCAGCTTCGCTTCATAGCGCGCCGGGGTCTTTCTCAAATTGACCTGGTAGGGCTGGCTCTTGGTTTGCGGATCCGCCGACTCATCCGGGACCTTCTCTGGTATTCATCGGCTTTGCTGCACCACCTTGCCGCTCGTCCCGGCCGCAACTTTTCAGCCGGATCTACTCTCTCATTCACTCGCTAATGTGTTTGGAGCCAGCTCAGGTAATATGTATTCACCCATGTTCGTCCTCTATTCAGGCGAACGTATTTCATTTTACTGTTTGTTTTCGTTTGCTTCTTCTTCTGGTGTTGCCGGTAGCCACCAGGCTTGTGGTGGCATTGCTGCCACCTACTGGTTGGAGTATGAAGTGCACTTTAAATTCAGCAATTGATAACAATTGTTATTAAACCGCTGCAACTCTGGTGCAATTTGGCATCCGCTTGGACTGGTCTGCATGCGGCCTGCCCTGCCATGTTCCCTGTGTGTTCCCTGCGTTCTCTGCCATATTCCCTGTGTGTTCCCTGCGTTCTCTGCCATATTCCCTGCGTTCTCTGCCATGTTCCCTGTGTGTTCCCTGCGTTCTCTGCCATATTCCCTGCGTTCTTTGCCATATTGCCTGCGTTCTCTGCCATGCTCCCTGCGTTCTCTGCCATGCTCCCTGTGTGTTCCCTGTGTTCTCTGCCATGTTCCCTTCTATGCTCCCTGTGTTCCCTCCCATGTCCCCTGGATGCTTCCCACCATACTCCCTGCTATGATTGTTCATTCATCACGTGCATCAGCCCGAAACTGACCATTCACCTCACCCTTCACCTCTCCATCCACCTCACCTCATCTTTCCATTCATCTTGGTTAAATTTTGGAAAGCCTTTGCGGCAATGGCCCTCTTTGCTAAGCTTTCACATATTTTCTCCTTCATTGCTCATCCTTCTCTCTGCCTTCTGAACTTGCTGACGCTCTGGCCTGGACCTCAGCATTTTTGGGGGGGAACATCCCTATTCTCATACATCTGTTTATCTACGTTAAAGTATAAATCATGTTTCCTGATTTATGTTTCCTGCCGAGGTCCAAGTATTTCGATTTAGACATTCCCCTTTGCAAGCCTTTCAGTTCCAAGTATCATCCTGAGACTGACCATCTCTATTCATTCACCTCAACATACACCTCACCTCATCTCCCCATACATCTCACTCAACTTTGGTAGGCCTTCGCGGCAACCGGCCTGTTTGATGCACTGGCCTCGACCTCGGCAATTTTTGGGGCGAAATATCCCTATTCTCAAACGCCTGCTTATGCATATTGAAGTATAATTCAGCGTGAATTTTTCCTGCCGAGGTCTGAGCGCCAAACTGTTAAAATAGTGTATCAATAAAATTATTCTAATTGCCTTTTCTTTCTGTGTGAGTTTTTCAGATTGAAATGCAGCTTAAGCGAAAATTCAGACTGAAGAAACTCTATTGCCTACCTCCATCAATCAGAGACTCATCCGCCTCCGACGCAAGCCAATCAGCTTTGAACTGCTCCTCCTCGAAGCCAATCAGCATCCTGGGTTCATCTTAAAAGAACTCCACATCCTTGTCTCGGCCTTCTGCTCAGCGAGCAAGCGGTGGCGTGCCGCGTCTGGTTTGGACTCTGATGACTGGATTCAACCCACCTCCATCCGCTTCTCCACCATCGTACCAAGCTCCGCCTGGCTTTCCTATGGTGCTGCTTCAACCTCGTCCCTACAGAGTGTAATTCATCCCAGACTCTTACGGATTTCCCAGTCACTCCTTAAAACGGTCCGGCAGAAGACCGCCATGTTGAGCCTGGTTCTGCCAGAGGTTTCTTCCTCAAAGGGGAGTTTTTCCTCTCCACAGTCGTTCATGCAAACCTGTGTTTATCAAGTTGGACATCAAGCTCAAACAGATCATCATATGGACTGAACAAACTTTGTTTATCTCCACTCCACCACCAGTTTCAGACCCGGGGGGAAATATCCCTATTCTCATACGCCTGCTTATGCATATTGAAGTATAATTCAGCGTGAATTTTTCCTGCCGAGGTCTGAGCGCCAAACTCTTAAAATATTGTATCAATAAAATTCTTATAATTGCCTTTTCTTTCTGTGTGAGTTTTTCAGATTGAATTAAAAATAATTGAATAAGTGGATCTAATTTAGCTGAAAAACAAAGTTCAGATCTTCTATTGTAATAAATCTTTGCTGAGTTTGTTCCTGGACTTGGAGCCAGTTTTTAATGTTGTCTCTCTGTGTAACTGAGTCTGAGCGCTGATCTCAGGTCAGAAGCGGACAGCATTGGGACCCCCAGTGTGTAGAAATGCCCCTCATGTGAAGCGGCTCAGAGGGGATTCAAGCCAGTTTAGAAAAGTGAATTTCAGCTCCTGGAATCTGTCTGACAGGAACAAATCTATAATCCCTGATTGATGTTTCAGCACTTTTAGAAGCTCTGCAAGGATTTTACTGACTAAAACACTCAGACACAACATGTCACAGTAGCAGGTTCTGCTTCTGGGAGCTTCAGGTCCTAAAGTCAGTTTACATAAAATATTCTCCATGACATCATGTTTGTATGGCTGTGGAATAATTAAAATAGTTCATTTATCTGCATTAATATCAATTTGTTCATATTTCCTCCACAATTTCTACTGACTTGTTTGTTTTCTGTGAAACTTGAATAATTTGGCTGCAGAAGCTGAGTTTGTATTGATGGAGCTGCTGGTGGAGCTGACAGAGCTGAAGAGCTGAAGTCAGTAGGGCTGTCATTTAGAAAGCTTGCTGACACTAAATAGACCTGAAATGTGTGTACGCCACTTTCCGACAGAAGTTAGGATCTCTAAAAATGAACTTGAGGGGAAAATGTGTGGTCCTCATGCCAGCTCTGACCCAGGCGTATGCTCATTTTGGAGACGGTGAAACTGGAGACACAGATTGTGAAGTGGTGAATTACAGCCAACCTGCATGAGGATTCCTCTCAGACGTTCACTTTCACTCCATATCAGACTTTAATCAGAGATCATCTTGATCAGAAGCATTAAAACCTCAGTATTATTCATTCTGCTGCTGGTGACTCTTAAATCCATCTGGGACATTTCAGATAAATCTAAATGCCGATAATCCATCTTAAATCAAAGTCTGCTAAGGTAAGGCAAAGGCAAATTTATTTATATAGCACAATTCAGTACAAGACAATACAAAGTGCTTTACATGATTAAGATATAGCAAAATATTAAAATGTAGATCGAAAATAGAATAAAAGCAAGTAGGGACAGAATGTAGTAACAAAAAAGAACATTAAAAACAGGAAAACTGTTTAACTAGAACAGTCAAAGGCAATTTTAAACAGATGTGTTTTTAATCTTGTTTTAAAAGAACTCATGCTTTCCGCACTTTTACAGTTTTCTGGAAGTTTGTTCCAGATAAGCGGAGCATAGGAACTTAATGCTGCTTCTCCATGTTTGGTTCTGGTTCTAGGTATGCAGAGTAGGCTGGAGCCAGAAGACCTTAATGGTCTGGAGGGTTGATACACTGATAACAAGTCTGTGATGTATTTAGGTGCTAAGCCATTCAGGGATTTATAGACTAACAGAAGTATTTTAAAGTCTATTCTCTGAGATACAGGGAGCCAGTGTAAGGACTTTAGAACTGGGGATATGTGCTCTACTTTCTTAGTCTTAGTGAGGACGCGGGCAGCAGCGTTCTGGATCAGCTGCAGCTGTCTGATCCACTTTTTAGGAAGACCTGTGAAAACACCGTTGCAGTAATCAATTCGAATAAAAATAAACGCATGGATTAGTTTTTCCAGATCCTGCTGATACATCAGTCCTTTAATCCTGGAAATGTTCCTCAGGTGATAGAAAGCCGACCTCGTAACTGTCTTTAGATGCTTTTGGAGGTTCAGGTCTGAGTCCATCACTACTCCCAGATTTCGGGCCTGATTAGTGGTTTTTAGCTGAAGCGACTGAAGCTGTGTGCTAACTTTTGATCTTTCCTCTATTGGTCCAAATATTATTACTTCAGTTTTGTTTTTATTCAGCTGAAGAAAATTTCGGCACATCCACGTATTGATTTCTTCTAGGCATTTACTCAGTGCTTGAATGGGTTCATAGTCACCTGGTGACATGGTGATGTAGAGCTGTGTGTCATCTGCATAGTTATGGTAGCTGATGTTGTTGTTTTTTATGATCTGGGCTAAAGGGAGCATGTAGATATTGAATAGGAGGGGACCCAGGATGGACCCTTGAGGAACCCCACATGTGATTTTTGTCATCTCTGATGTAAAGTTACCTACTGATACAAAAAATTCCCTGTCCTTTAAGTAGGATTTAAACCAGTTGAGAGCAGTACCAGAGAGGCCGACCCAGTTCTCCAGGCATTCTAACAGAATGGAGTGATCGACAGTATCAAATGCTGCACTGAGATCCAATAGAACCAGCACGGCGGTTCTTCCACAGTCTGTATTTATATGGATGTCATTAAACACCTTGATAAGGGCGGTCTTTGTACTGTGGTGAGCACGGAAACCTGACTGGAAAACATCAAAGCGGCTGGTCGTAGTTAAGAAGGTGTTTAATTGCTGAAATACAGCTTTTTCAATGATCTTACTGATAAAGGGGAGGTTTGAGATGGGCCTGTAGTTCTGGAGTAGAAGTTTGTCTAAATTCTTTTTCTTTATTCTTTTTCAGCAGTGGTTTGATAATTGCTGGGGACTGGGGGAAAACAGCTGACAGAAGGGATGCGTTTATTATCTGAGTCAAATCAGATGCTATGACAGGTAAAACTTTTTTAAAGAAAGCAGTGGGGAGAACATCAAGGCAGCTTGTGGAGGAACTTAACTGCTGAATGATCTGCTCTAAGCTTTTGGAGTCTATTTGGCTGAATTGGGACATTTGGTCAAAATCAATTCTGGTAGGAGACAACTTTGGTACTGAACTTAGTATGGATGTACAAACAGATCCTCTAATCTTTTGGATTTTTTCAGTAAAGAAGTTAGCAAATTCGTGGCAGGCCCTGGTGGAGTGGAGTTCAGAAGCCACTGACACAGGCGGATTTGTTAACCTGTCGACTGTGGCAAATAAGACACAAGATTATTAATGTTTTTCTTGATGATCTCTGAGAAGAAAGATTCTCTTGCATTTTTCAGTTGTAAGTTATATCTGTAAAGTCTCTCTTTATAGATGTCATAGTGAACCTGGAGTCTGTTCTTTCTCCACCTGCGTTCAGCTTTCCGACATTCCCTTTTTTCACTTCTAACTGCTGGAGCATTTCTCCAAGGAGATTTTTTCTTCCCGAAAAAAACCTTCACTTTGACTGGAGTAATGCAGTTAATGATGTCTGAGACTTTAGACTGAAAGTTATCTACTAGCTCATCTACTGAGTTGCAGCCCAAGGTTGAGGTAGCAGAGTAAGCTTGAATAAAAGTTTCTGTGGCATTGTCCTTAAAGGTACGTTTTCTTACGATGTCCCTTTGGCTAAATGAGTCACTGGAAATGATACATTCAAAGGTAACTGTCATGGTTGAGTTTTGGTTTGGCTTTGTTTTTCTGTTATATTCATTTTTTCATCTCTTTTGGGTTAGGTTTGACTTTATTTATTGTTAGTTTTCAGTCATCAGTTATTTTCTGTCATTTTTCACTTCACCTCCTCAGCAGTCAGTCACACCTGTTATCATTTACCAGTCAATTAGCCAGACCCTGTTTCCACCTGTGAAGTGTTCTATTTAAACCTGCCTCTGCCTTCAGTTCAGCACTGGGCCGTCATCATTCCACACCTCTCCATGCCAGTCCCCGTTTTGCCTTGGAAGCTTTGTTTTGCTCCTGTTAAGGTTAGTCCTGTCAGTCACTCTAAAGACTGTTTGTTCCTGGAGAGGTTCTGCTCTGTGTCCTGGTGTCTCCAGGGAACTGCTAACTGGACTAGCCATCCTGGAAAGGCTCTGCTCTGTGCCCTGGTGTCTCTCAAGTTCTGCTAACCTGACTAGCCGCCCTGGTGAAGCTCAGCTCTGTGCCCTGGTGTCTCTCAAGTTCTGCTAACCTGACTAGCCGCCCTGGTGAAGCTCAGCTCTGTGCCCTGATGTCTCCAATGAACTGCTAACCTGAGTGCTTTGAGGCCTGCTAGCCGAGCAGCACCTAGCAAGTGTGGACTCTCTGTCTCCGGGCCGTCAGCTCCTGCCATCATCTACATCCCTGACTTTCTGCAGTCCTGAACCTCCGGTCTTCATCACTCATCACCCAGCATACTTCTTTCAATAAAGACTGAAACTTTTAGTTCCGTGTGTGCGTCCTGAGTTCATCGGTAAACAAAACCCTGACAGTAACAGAGAAGTGATCGGATAAGGCAACATCAGTTACATTGACCTGTGAAATGTTTAGACCTTTAGTGATGATCAAGTCTAAAATATGTCCCTGCTTGTGTGTTGGCTGTTTAACATTCTGAGTTAAACCAGAATGTTAAACAGCCAAACAGTGTGTTGGCTGTTTAACATTCTGAGTTAAACCAAAGTTTCTAAGTGTGTCACACAGCTCTTTTGCACTTCTGTCTTCAGGGTTGTCGATGTGAAAGTTGAAGTCTCCCACAATAATTAAACAGTCATAATCAACACATATCACAGACAAGAGGTCACTAAAATCCTTAAAAAAATTTGATGTGGACTTAGGAGGCCTGTACACATTTAGAAACATAGTTCGTACCGGGCTCTTTACCTTGAGAGTCAAATGTTCAAAAGAGTCAAATTTTCCCAAAAACACCTTTTTACACTTTAGTGAATCATTAAACAATGTTGCTACTCCTCCACCTTTCCTTTGCTGTCTGCTCTCACAAAGGAAATTGTAGTTTGGATGTGTACTCCATCAGTATAACTTCTTCATTAGATTCATGTAACCATGTTTCTGTTAAAAACATAACATCAAGATTGTTGTCAATAATAAAGTCATTAATTAATAGGGATTTTCCTGACAGAGATCTAATGTTTAATAAACCTAGTTTATATGATTTGGTGGTTGATGATGTCTCTGTGGCAGGTTGCATCTGACATTTTATGATTTTAAAGTATTTGTTCCTGTCTATCCTTTTGTTTTTCTTTTTTCTGCCACGTATCATCACAGATATTCCATAATCCCCGGCAAAAGACCCAAGCTGATTCTGGAAACTGTCATGTCTGATAAACATGCAGCTAGGGCCCGCTATGTATCACAGCGAAGTAATCTGAAGGTCTTGAGGACTTGCATGTTCCGTGATACATAGAGGAGGATCTGGGGCTCTGCGGCCTTTGGAAGATGCTGGTTTAGTCACAGAGCTGTGGCTATTTGGAGAGGATGTCATCTGTAGGCCAATCTTAAATACTTTGTTCATGTTGGGAGAAAATTCCAGAAAAGGAACCTCTGAGCTTTGTGGAGAGGAAGGCGAGGCGGGTGTAGTCTGGACTGGTGTTCGTGACGATGGAGGTTCTTGGTCCTCTCTTTGTCCTGGAATGGATCCTCCTGTAGCTCTGACGAAGCCTCTTTCTGTGTCATCTTTCTGGCCATCTTTATTTTGGCTTGTTCGGGCTGCACTGGGCTTATCATTTGTTTTGGCACTGGATGTACTTTGTTTTGGGACAAACCTGATGGCGTATGGTTCACAGAATAGAAGATGTTTGAAATCAGCCGTTTTGCACCTGACCTATTTAGAGAGAAGCCATTGCTGCTAAACAGATGTCTTCTTTCCCAGCAGATGTTAAAGTTGTCTATGAAGGTTACAGTTGTTTGTTTGCATGTTTTTTCCAGCCATTTGTTTAGCATCAGAATTCTGGAAAAATTTTATCTCCACAGTTAACGGGCGTGTGAGGCCCGCTAAGAAAAACCTTGACATTAAGGCCATGAACTAGGTTCAACAAACGAATGTAATCCTCTTTCAATACTTCTGATTTTCTTATCCGGGTGACGTCGCCCAGGGCTTCAGCTTGTATTATGAGTTTTTCCAAGGTCGGGCGTTCTTTCAAGATCCTCAGAAGGTTGTCTGATATTTCAGACACCAGGCCAAAGTTCGAAGGGTTATAAATCAACACCTCTGTGTTTTTCTTGTTAAAGAAATGTTTAATCCCCTTTACAGAGCATAATATCAGGGTCCTTGGCCCTGTGGCATGTCTTTTCTGTGATGTCTTAGAACGAAAATCGTTGACATACCTCTGATTGTTGTCGTGATCCTCCTTGATCACATTTTGGAGCAGAGCGAATCTGTTTCGTAATGGAATTCCAGCATTTCGAGCAGGTGTACTCCTATCATTTGTTTTGAGAACAGCCCGTTGTTGTTTCATTTGTCTTGGGACATCTCTCTGTAGTCTCGGCCAGTTTTCTTTGTCTGGGTGCGGGGTTCGTTGATCCTTTGGTCTTGCACCCAGAGTGATCCAGGGATTCTCATTTTACTCCGAGGACTGTTTGTTCGCTGAGTCGCTGGGCTGGTGGTCACCATTCAGAATCACAGGCAGGGTTGTTTCATTTCCATGCGTGGCGTGGCGTTTACATCATAATTCACTTTGAGTCGACAGATTTTCAGTTCCAAAACAGCTATCTTCTGTAAAAGCTTGTCAAAGTCCATTGTGGTGAAGGTAGGCATCCTTTGAATTGGGTGGTTCTTCTTCATATCCACTTCATGTTGAATTCTTTCAACAGCATTTTTCCTGAGAACTGCCTCCTCTGGGCTGTTGTAAAAAGGTATCTTGTGTGGATTAGCTGAAAACTAAAATAGTCCACACGGGAAAAAAATCTAAATCAAAAATAAATCACAGAAAATAAATAAAATAAAATAACTAAATCCAACTTTCTGTAATTTTGGTTAAGAGATAAAAAGGAGATAAAAAGGGAGGAAAATGCAAGCAAGCAGGGAGCAGAGAAAAGAGCGTCCGAGTAGGCAGAGAGGCGGAGAGTGCTAACATCTTCTCTGGGTTTTCTATCTTCACATTCCTCTCTCCAATGATCACCAGGGTGACCTGTTCCACAGATTATTGTGACCAGGTGATCAGAAATAATTGCTGCAAACAGTCAAACACACTCGTGCATAATGCTTCTGGCTGGATGCATTGGCACTGCTTGAAAACCATGCAGATGGAGAATTGAGGAAACACACTTTCAGGGATCAAAAATTTCCTGGCAAATAATGAGGACTGGCCAATATCCTACTTCTGACTCCCAGCATACATTGTGCTGTTCCCCACAAGGGAAAGTGGCTCCACCTGCCTGTGAGGAGCTGAAAGGAAGCTCTCCAACCCCCAGAGAGCAGAGAAGGAGGCTTTCTGCTCACACCCAGGCTGTGCTCACCTTTTTAGGGGGGGGGGGGTAATAATGGTGGGGAAACCTCTTTCCTCTGAATGTGGATCTTAACCCACAGCCACAGGGGAATTTCAACATGGAGCAAAGCGTGGTTTACTTTTTAACAACTTATTTAACAGCTTCTTAACAACTTGTTTTAATGTGGGCAACATCTGAGCTTTTACCTCTGATTTCCACATTTAATAAATGCCTCTCTGGGAAATTTTCCCAACGTTTCTTTGCTTTTTCTCCGTGGCTCCCACGTCACCATGATGAAAAAATGATCAGCTGACACATTTTCTACACATTAACATCATGAGGTGCTTTGCATCGGCCGTTTCTGCTTGAATCTGGGCGTGTAGAGGGCAGAACCTGAGCCAGAACCTGGTACCAAATGTATCGCTACAGCTGGGATCTAGAAAGGAAAATGGCTGCTGCTGTGCCTGAGCATGGTTTGATTCGTCTGAATTTTTTTGCCATACTCCATTTTCTTTTTCTTGGCATTCACTTTTAGTACGGATTCCACACAAAGTTTTCTAAATGAGAGCCAGGACTGTAAAAATTACTAAACAAGTTTTAACTGTTGAAAGTTCTGATATTGTTAATTGTTGAAGAGCTGAAGTCAGCAGGTCTTTATTGAAGCAGCAGCTTGTTGTCATTGATATTAATGAGAGTTCTTTAACTGGTTCTGTTGGACTGTTAGAACCTGCATCCTGGTGGCTTCAGCTCACATCTTTGATTCTTTACACAGATTGATAAACTGCAGTTTGTCAGAGATCAGCTGTGATTATCTGGTATCGGCGCTGAGGTCCAACCCGTCCCATCTGACACAACTGGACCTGAGTCACAACAACCTCAATGATTCTGGAGTGAAGAAGCTCTGTGGTTTCCTCCAGACTCCCCTCTGCAAACTACAGACACTGAGGTCAGACTCCATGTTTAAGTTCTGATATGTGTGATGTGAAAGTTGTGTTGACACTAAACTGCAGACATCTGGCTGATATTCTACTGATCCACACTGTGGATCTTCATGTTAAAGTCTGCTTTCTTCTTCACTGCTTTGCTCCATTTAAACTTTCTTTCTTTTTCTAACTTCCTGTCAGGATTTATTCAATAATCAGCAGAAAACATGAAACAATGAGCCAAATTTCATTTTAGACTTGCAGCTTTTATCCAGAACTGAGAAAAAGGAAGAGAAAATAAATAAAATACTGATGTTTCATTTAGTTGAAGGTTTTTAAACTCTTTAAACCTTTATCAGGTCAGTATCTCTACATTTTCTACATGATGATTTTAAAATAATTGAATAAGTGGATCTAATTTAGCTGAAAAACAAAGTTCAGATCTTCTATTGTAATAAATCTTTGCTGAGTTTGTTCCTGGACCTGGAGCCAGTTTTTAATGTTGTCTCTCTGTGTAACTGAGTCTGAGCCCTGATCTCAGGTCAGAAGCGGACAGCATTGGGACCCCCAGTGTGTAGAAATGCCCCTCATGAGAAGCAGCTCAGAGGGGATTCAAGCCAGTTTAGAAAAGTCAATTTCAGCTCCTGGAATCTGTCTGACAGGAACAAATCTATAATCCCTGATTGATGCGTCAGCACTTTTAGAAGCTCTGCAAGGATTTTACGGACTAAAACACTCAGACACAACATGTCACAGTAGCAGGTTCTGGTTCTGGGAGCTTCAGCTCCTAAAGTCAGTTTACATGAAATATTCTCCATGACATCATGTTTTTATGGCTGTGGATTAATTAAAATAGTTCATTTATCTGCATTAATATCCATTTGTTCATATTTCCGCCACAATTGCTGCTGACTTGTTTGTTTTCTGTGAAACTTGAATAATTTGGCTGCAGAAGCTGAGTTTGTATTGATGGAGCTGCTGGTGGAGCTGACAGAGGTGAAGAGCTGAAGTCAGCAGGGCAGTCATTTAGAAAGCTTGCTGACACTAAATGGAGCTGAAATGTGCATACGCCACTTTCCACCAGAAGTTAGGATCTCTAAAAATGAACTTGAGGGGAAAATGTGTGGTCCTCATGCCAGCTCTGACCCAGGTGTACGCTCATTTTGGAGACGGGGAAACTGGAGACGCAGATGGTGAAGTGGTGAATTACAGCTAAACTGCATGAGGATTCCTCTCAGATTTTCACTTTCACTCCATATCAGACTTTAATCAGAGATCATCTTGATCAGAAGCATTAAAACCTCATTATTATTCATTCTGATGCTGGTGACTCTTAAATCCATCTGGGACCTTTCAGATAAATCTAAATGCTCATAAGCCATCTTAAATCTTAAATCAAAGTCTGCTAGCATCTTCTCTGGGTTTTCTACCTTCACATTCCTCTCTCCAATGATCACCAGGGTGACCTGTTCCACAGATTATTGTGACCAGGTGAGCAGCAATCACTTTAATTGCTGCAAACAGTCAAACATACTCGTGCGTAATGCTGCTGGCTGGATGCATTGGCACTGCTGGAAGACCGTGCAGATGGAGAATTTAGGAAACGCGCTTTCAGGGATCAAAGATTTCCTCGCCAATAATGAGGACTGGCCAATGTCCTGCTTCTGACTCCCAGTATGGATTGTGCTGTTCCCCACAGGGGAAAGTGGCTCCACCTCCCTCTGAGGAGGTGAAAGGCACTTCTCCAACCCCCAAAGAGCCGAAAAGGAGGCTTTCTGCTCACACCCAGGCAGTGCTCACCTTTTGGGGGGGGGGTAATAATGGTCTCTCCTTTGAATGTGCATCTGAACCCACAGCCACAGGGGAATTTCAACACGGAGCACAACGTGGTTTACTTTTAAAAAACTTATTTTAACAGCTTTTTAACAAATTGTTTTAATGTGGACAACATCTGAGCTTTTACGTCTGATTTCCACATTTAATAAACGCCTCTCTGGAAAATTTTCCCAACGTTTCTTTGCTTGTTCTCCATGGCTGCCACGTCACCATGATGTAAAAATGATCAGCTGACACATTTTCTACACATTAACATTCATGAGGTGCTTTGCATCAACCGTTTTAGCTTGAATCTGCGCGTGTAGAGGGCAGAACCTGAGCCAGAATCTGGTACCAAATGTATCGCTACAGCCGGGATCTAGAAAGGAAAATGGCTGCTGCTGTGCCTGAACATGGTTTTATTAATCTGAATATTTTTGCCAACAAGTTTTAACTATTGAAAGTTCTTATATTCTTGACTGTTGAAGAGCTGAAGTCAGCAGGTGTTTATTGAAGCAGCAGCTTGTTGTCATTAATATTAATGAGAGTTCTTTAACTGGTTCTGTTGGACTGTTAGAACCTGCATCATGGTGGCTTCTGCTCACATCTTTGATTCTTTATTCAGCTTGAGTTACTGCAGTTTGTCGAAGATCAGCTGTGATCATCTGGTATTGGCGCTGAAGTCCAACCCATCCCTTCTGACACAACTGGACCTGAGCTTCAACTACCTGAAGGAGTCAGAGGTTCAGCAGCTGGAGAATCTTGTACAGAGTCCAGACTACAAACTGAAAACTCTGTAAGTAGATGGTTGGAGTGAGTCCAGCTGCTGTCAGCAGAACTGTTCTGAACCCAGTTGGTACCAAAGCAAAGATCCAGCGTTTCCAGTAAAGCTGCAGCTTCTCAGTGGGAGGAGAATGGTGACAGGCTTCCTGATTGGACACAAAGACAACAATCAGCCAATCAGAGGAGCCAGCAGCTTGTTGTGTTCCTGTGTTTGTGTCCATGTGAAGATGACTGTTGTTGTTGTGTTCAAGTCTCCAGGAAATGCAGCTGGATTCCAGCTGACAGCCTTCCACCATGTCTAGAGACAGTGGTCCTCATTCATCAAGCTGTGGAGCATCAGATCTGATCTCAGACTCTTTGTTCTCTAATTTCAGCAGCAAACAGCTGATCAGTTTCATCTTAGTCACAGCTCTGAGATCAGTCTGACTGCAGCCTGCAAATCACTGATTTCACAGCCCATCATTACATTTAGTCACCATGTGGTCTGTCTACAGAGCAGAAGCTCTGCTGAAGTCCACTCAGCACATCTGGACATGTGTCCTTCTCTCACTAGTTTCATCCAGATGTGTTCAGGGACAGCCTCCATGTTTCTTAGTCAGCTGATGTTTCAGGAACAGATGAGATGTTCATGTTCAGCTTCCAGAGGCTGAAACACTCACTGATCTCCTCTGTTGCTCCTTCTTCTCTCTGCAGGACGTGGAGGTGATGATCTTAGTGGAGGAGAGAAGCTGAGCTGTCCTGATGATCCAGAGGTTGAAGCTGCAGCAGTTTGAGTTTAAAGAGACTCTGACTGGATCCTGATGATGAACTCTGACCTTAGAGATGTTGATCCTGTTTATCTGATTATATCTGTCATTTAGTGTCTGATATTGTTTGTCTCTGTGGACCAGTGAGGATCAAATGAAAACTAAGTTGCATTTAGTGGCTCCATGGAGTTTTGACCTGAATCTGATGAAACTGCAAAGTTGATATTTTTTCTCTCTGCTTCATTTTCAGCCTGTAACCCAGAAATCTGAAATAAAGCTCAACTCTAAAGTTTTCAGGCTGCATGTTTGCTTCATTGTGATGCAGTTTCTGTGGGTTTTTCAGCATATTTTAGAAGTTTTCTGCAAATGTTTGGACAGCTCTGGTCCTTTTATCTGTTGCTGCAAACAACTCAGTGAGTAAATGATGGTTTCTTCAATCAGAGGATGAAGCTTTTCTTCATGATTTAACATCAAATCTTTTTATTTCCTTGATTTTGGAGGTAAAATCTAAAAGTGAGTAAAGATAAAGTTTGCTCCAGCTTCTCCTTTGGTGAGCATGGAAACACTTTCTGCAGCAGCTCAGAGACTTTCAGATCTTCTTTGGAGGATTTTCTTCCTGCAGAACGGTTCTGGTTCTGTTGGATCTGAGGCTCATCATGCAGCTCTGCTGTGCTGAGGTCAGAACATAGATTTTAATCCTGTTTAGGGACTGTGGGGGTAAAACCTTCACCTGTAGCTCCTCATGAAGCCCACAGTGGATGTTGGAGAAGGAAAAGAGATTTTCTCTTTTCATCAGAAATTCAAACATAAATCATTTCCTTTTTTTCTCGTTTCCTGGACATTTCAGACGGACCAGAACCAGAAGCTGCTCTACAGAACCTGGATCCTCAGATCGTCTCCCTGTTACATAAATAACTTTAGAACCTGAGAAAGACAACATCTGGCATCCAAGCAGACAGGCAGAAAGATAGAAACTCATTTTCAGATGTGATGAATTTTAAAGTTAAAGTTGGGTTAAAATGAGGTATTATTAAAATAATTCATGCATCAAACAGGGATTACTAGATTTAGTCAGAACTGAGTTATAAGCAGAAGTTTAACAAGTTATCTGGATCCTTTGGTTCAGTTTCTAGCTTTAGAACATCCATTAGAACCAAAGATCAGCAGGTGGTGTCTCACTTGATTCCCACTAAAAATCCCTGAGTGGAAATGAAAAGCTGGACTGTCAGTGTGGTTCAGTCAGAGCAGCTTTAGAGACCATTCCTCTGATAGAAACGTGGGAACCTTAGAGGAACATTTCTCTGTTCATTTGTTCTGAAACATTTGTTCTCTGGATGTTTCCCCTGGTTTCCAGGCTTCATTCTGTCTCCATCAGGACAGGAGACCAGCAGGTGGCACTGCTGAGCAGCTTCAGCTTTCTATGGAGCCACATTAGCAGAACCTTAAATGGATCCAAACTGTTAGGCCAGATCCAGGCAGCCTTCGTGTTGTCTACATGATCTGGGATGAAGAGAAAAGCTCGGAGCACATTGTTGGAAACTGTGGCACAAAGAATGAAGTGAATCATTTCTTCATGTGCAGCTTTGTACCTAGGATGAAACATCTGCTACAATTTGGCTAAATAGTTTTAGTCCCAGCAAATAAAAAATAAGCTGAGCCAGCAGTTTATGTCTGTAAACATTAAGTGCTGCTACAGCGATGGAGAAACCTTTAGGAAGAGCTTCTCTGGTTTTCTAATCAACACAATACAGTGAGTTATTAAGAGTCACCAGCAGCAGAATGAATAATACTGAGGTTTTAATGCTTCTGATCAAGATGAACTATGATTAAAGTCTGATATGGAGTGAAAGTGAACGTCTGAGAGGAATCCTCATGCAGGTTGGCTGTAATTCACCATCTGTGTCTCCAGTTTCCCCGTCTCCAAAATGAGCGTACGCCTGGGTCAGAGCTGGCATGAGGACCACACATTTTCCCCTAAATTCATTTTTAGAGATCCTAACTTCTGGTGGAAAGTGGCGTACGCACATTTCAGCTCCATTTAGTGTCAGCAAGCTTTCTAAATGACAGCCCTGCTGTCATTTAGAACAGTGGTTCTCAGTTTTAGTAGAACAGTGGTTCTCAGAGCCAGAATGTTCTAAACATGGATCATTTAACAGAGTTTCAGCTCACATTGTTCTGGATTCATCTTCAAGCTAAAGCAGCAGCCTGCATGGAGGCTTTTCTCTAAGGAAACATGGCGTCTGTTTAAAGTTCTGCTCCTTCAGTCCCTGATCACTGAACATTGGTCCCATGTTCTGCTGCTGGGCTCACATGTTCTCCATCATACTGGCTCAGTTGTTCTCAGTGGGTCTCTGTGTGTCTGGTGGCTCATTGTGAGAACTAAAACCTACTATGAGGAGACTTTCTCCACCTGCGGCCCTCAGCTGTGCATGAGCCTTCCTGAACACCTGAGGGCAGCTCAGAGCTTTGGACAAAATAAGAATCATCTGCATTTTTCAGCACATCTTTGGAAACCAATGAAATGTGTCCTCTGCATTTAACCCGTCCCTCAGGGAGCAGTGGGCTGCCACTGGGTGGCGCCCCAGAGCATTCTGGCTCTAAGGGTCTTGCTCAGGTACCCAGGGCAGGAGCCTGTGGGATTTGAACCAGCAAACATGCAGTGCAAACGTGGACTGCAGATCTATGCATGGTATTAGGTTTTAGCACTAATCACTGAACACTGGAATAATGAGGCACAGACTAAATCACCATTTGAATCACCATTCAAATTTTTAAGTTATAAAATGTTAACAATACCCCGCCCCCCCTTTATTTAGGAAAATAAAAAGGTAAATAAAATAAATGTATTTTAGGACCTTTAAATAAAGACAAGTAACAAGCACTTCTCTGCATACAACAGCAAAATAAAAATCCTCAGGGTGTCAATTTGAGATCCCAGTTCAATTATATTTGCTTAAATGCTTATTAATTAAAGCTAAAGGTGGTAAAACCCAAGCTAACCCTACGTTGCAGGCCTGTTTCTATGCTTGTGAACACGGAGACCAAACTCAGTGGTGGCTTCTCTCAAAGAGCAAATAATAAACTAAAAAGGAACCTTGGTCCAGATGAATAATATTGCTAACAGAAACGCTCTGCTCTGTGACTACTGTGAGAGACAGAGCCAACCAGACCTCATGGAGTCCTTTCCTGGCCTGATCCTGGATCCTGGGTTCCCGGAGAGAAGTGGACCTCTGCTCTCCAACCTGCACCCACAGAGCATGGTTTTATTCACTATGGACAAGAAAACTGTTTATGGAGTCTGCTCTAAAGTAATGACTCAAAGACACCTCCAGAACCGCGCAGTCTGTCTGTGGACTGATAAACTTGCTGGTAGAGCACCCTAGTGGAGGACTTTATATAAGCCTCCAATTAAAAAGAGAACTGGTGATCTCCAATGGAGGATTTTACATGGTGCCATCGCCACAAACTCGTTTTTATCAGTTATTAATCGGGCTGTTTTAAGCGAGTGTCCTTTCTGCAATCTGTCTGAAAATGTTTTTCATGTTTTTATGGACTGCACAAGACTAAAGACCGTTTTTAGCCTTTTAACAAATGTTTTTAGTCTTTTAACAAATTTTTTAACACAGTTTTTACTACTTCTTTATTTATTGCAGGAGTGTGCCAAAATAAAAGTAATAAGGCAAAGGCCAGACTTTTAAAACTTTTTAATCAGTGAGGCAAAGATGGCCATTTATTTGTCCCGTAGAGACAGACTGCAGGGAGGACCTCACCTTGATGCTGTGGCTCTGTGGAAGTGCAACGTTAAAGCCAGGATTAGGCTGGAGTCTCACTTCCACAGAGCCACGCAGAACATGGAGGATTTTATGCAGTTGTGGGGTTTTAACAAGATTTTATGTGAAGTGTCTGAGGGAGGAGAACTTTAGTCTAACAAGCTCCTGATTTAAATGACATTCGGTTTTAACTAAATTGTTTAACTGTTTTTGTTAATAAAGTTTTGTTAAAAGTCAAAAGTCTTCTTCTTGCATCCACCTTGATGCTGCCAAGCCTCCTGTGGAGCTTGTGGCCCAGAAAGCAAAGCAACATGTTGGTTTTGCTGAATCTCCTCCAGCTGCAGCAGTTTTCCACCTTAAAGCTGCTTCAGGCCAGATGTGAGGGAAAGAGGAGCTGAAGAGTTCAGCAGATGTTAAAGCTTCATGTCTCCCAGCTCAGCTTCAGGCTGCTCTTCATGTGTCCCTGCAGGTGGCGCTGCTGCTCTCCCTCTGTGGGCCATGCAGCAGCAGCGCCACCTGCTGTCCACACCAACTAACTGCAGCCAGCAATCCTTCCTGTCTGCATCTGCCTCTTCAGTTTGGCTTTAAAGCATCATGTGTGTTGCTGCTCTGCTGGAATCAGACAGGAATCATGGTGGAACGTTCACATCTCTGCAGGAAGCAACTAAAAGATCATCTGAACTGAACACAGGCAGAAAAAGAAAAAGATGGAAAAGCTGCAAAGATTCAGCAACTTGGCCATCAGCATTTCCCTGCTGGCACCTAGCTGACCTTTGACCTCCCAGAGCCCAGCATGACTGTGACTGTTTAAAGGAGCAAATCAATCATGTGTTGCTCAGATAGAAAAGTTCCAAAAGTTTCTGTGCTGCCAGCCTGACAAAAGTCTTCAATCCCTCCTGATTGTGTTTAGTCTGAGAGAGAGAGCCAGGGCTGAGGAGCACAGAGAGCGCTAGGCAGAAAGGAAAGCTGCAGGCTTCAGTCGGGGAGTGGCTCTTGAAGGCTGCCTCTAGTCAGCCACATCTAGAAGAGAACATTTCTCTGTCTGCTTAGAGCACATTGAACATCTTCCACAGACTGCTGCTGTTCTCCCTGCAAGGATCCAAGAAATGCTGAGTCATCAAGACCAGCCATCTCCTCCTCCTTCATTCACAATAGTCCTTGATTTCCATCAACATGTCCATAAAGTCACGTCTTCACCTTCAAACGTCCTTCATCCTCTGAGCTGGGAGCAAGCAGAGCTAAGCTTCTGGTCTGAGCATCAAGTGTTGGAGGACAGAAAGCTGATAAAAGCAGCAAAGTTCCAGCAGAAAATAAAGCCCCCATAGTGAGAAAGTTTCCTTTAGAGCTGCTCTCCACAAGCTGCTGAAGCCAAAGTGTCTGCAGATATTTAGCAGCTAGAAGCTGCAGCCGTAGAACAGGATCCTTTGCAGATTTTCCTGCTTTCATTTCTAATCATCAGAGGATGGAACAAGTGGCTGCTTTGCCTCTTTTTTCAGGCCTTTTTCCCTCTGCAAGGTGTGCAGCTGCAAAGTTAGTGAGAAGTGCTTTTCTAACTATTGCAGAGTCTGTTTTCTCTTCTGCTGGGGAGTCCAGAGTGCAGCGTGTGAGCAGCAGAAGCAGAAGCTTCCCCTCGTCTCTCATGGTGGCGCATTAATGCACATGAGCAGCAAGAGTGGAAAAAAGTGGATGAAAACTCTTCTTTCTCCCAGAATGCCGTCTACAAAGTAGCTAAAAGTAGCTGAGCTCCTGCTTCTGCTTCTGCTTTGATTCTGATGGCTTGTGGAGCCCTTCAAAGCTAAACATGATCCTATCTGGCTTTAAAGTTCATGGCTTGAGATGGAAAATTGTGGCTGTGCTGCTCTGCTGGCCACCCGGACTCCTGCTGCTGCTGCTCTTTTCTTCTTTTCACTTTCTTTGAGGCCTTTTTGCAGCTGCTCTTCTGCACTCATTGTCTTTGTGTGTTTTTGCTCCACTACGGCTTTCTGGGAACAAAGACTGATTCTTCAAACTTCTGCATGCGGCTCCAACTTTTCCACATGCAGAAGTGACTTTCTACTTCTTGCAGAGATCACTTCTGTCCCTTGGCCCTGCAGAGCTGCCTGAAGCGCTGGAAGGACAATCATCAGGACGGCTTGGACCAAGGACATGTAGAAGGGGAGGAGTACGGCAGCCCACAGGGACCCCCCCCCCCCCCACCATGTAGGTCAAGTTCAGCGCTGAGGAGCAAATCTTGTCCCTGGGTCCAGAAAAGAGCCAAAGTTGTGCTTTCAGTGCAGCATTTGCAGCGTTCTCAGTCAAGATGTGAGTCCAGACTCAGCGCACATCTGATCCTTGTTCAGCTTTGCAGATGAAAAAGTTAAAGGCCAAGCCAGCAGCAGCACAGAAGTCACTGCTAGAAAGTGGCTTCTAGTCACCAAGCTGCAGTGGGCTTCCTGAGCCCACCCGCTCCAGGGTGCCACTCCTCCAGAAGCGCCTGGAAGCCAAAGGTCTTTAAAGGAAACTCTGCTAGGACTGTAAACTTGTAAAGTGCAGTAGTGGCCCATTGTCTGCTTCTGAAGCTTCTGCTTTAATGAGCCAAACATGGAGCACGCTACCTTGATCCACAACACAAGCATGGCTGTTGCTTCTTCTCTGGCTTCTGCTGCTTTCTGCTGGGCTCTGATGACTGCAGCTCTGTCATGTCCTCACAGTCTGATCTCTAAATGATCAACAATGACAAGCGCTCGGCTCTTTGGCCAAATCTCCATCTGGCTTCATGTTGAGCTGCTGGAAGTGGGCTAGAAAAGCTGAAGGATGGAAACATTTCTCACAGCCTCCCTCCATGTTGCTTTGCTGGCCATTCTACAAGCTGCCAGCTTGCAGCTTCCTCTGACTCCCACCAGCAGAGATTTCTAGTTGCTGCATTAAAGATGGACTTTTCTCTGACATTAGGGCTGCTAGAGCTGCAGCTCTTCTCTTCCTAAAATACAGCAGCTTCTGCTGCTAGCAAAGTTTTCACAGCCTCAAAGCTGAGCACATTCATTTTCTCTGGCTTTTCATCCTCACATCAGCTGCTCAACATCCATCAGCTGCTGCAGAGTCCTGCTAGCAAACTGACTTCCACTACAGGCCCCTACAGGCTAAAGTATTCACACCCCATTAAAGTCCTTTTAGCAGCTGACCACCACAAACTCTGCTGATTTTACTGCCATTTGATTTGGCAGATCAACACAAAGCAGCACATCCAGGCTCATTAGTGGAAACTTTTTCCCCCTGAATAACTCCATCTAATAAAAGTGAAGATGAAATGTGCTGCAGATTTCTTTGAAGACTCATTAGTTTGAAACAGTCCAAGAAGAAAAGCTTTGATTTTCTCCATTGCTGCATCAGAGCAAATGTTCTTCAGCTTTAACAGCTTTGAATCAACTTTAAAGCTGAAAACTAAAGAGATCACCAAGAAGTTAGTTGATGTGTTTGTGGACTGAAAGCCAGCAGATCAGATTCCTCCTGTAAAGCCTTTAGAACGGCAGCAGAAAGAGATTCTCCAAAACTTTCCCACCTAGAAACAAACAACTAGTTTCCTTTTGCTCCACTTCACCATGATGAGCTCCTTTGTCTCCATGTGTCTCCTAAAATGGGCAGAAAAGCCACTAAGGCCACGGTTAGGGCTGCAGTTAGATGTGGGGGAGCATCAGGGAGAAAAGGCTCAGAAGGTCATAAATTAGGCTCAGAAATTATGGATTTGATCTGGGCCAGATTTTGAATCCATCAAGCTGTCAATTAAAAGTTGACAGAAAGGACTTGCTGTATTTTGTTGCCTCCAGGTTAGGGATGAGTCTCTGCCTCCAGCCAAGGAGTTCACATAATCTTTGGTGTCTTGTTCCTGTGTGATGGCAGCATGGAGCAGGATGAAGGGCAGACAGCTGGAGGCTTCATCCGCACTAATCAGAATCAGCTGCTTTACTGCCAACCTTTGAGCAACAAACCAGCAATCTGACTTTGCTTCCACTTTGCTCTCAGTCTTCAGACGTTTTCAACAGAAATCTAAAGAATTTGTTGGATTTCTTCTAGTTTTTGTCACATGGAAACTTTTCAGATCATCAAATGAATTTTAATGTCAGACAAACAGAACCTGAGTAGATCCAGAAAGTAGTTTTAAAGTCATTCTTGTGTTTCTTCTGCTTCAAGCCTTGGTGGCAGCAGCTGCCATCAAGTGGTTCTGATAACTGCTAATCAGTCTTTTCCATCAGCTGGACCAGTTTGGACCCGCTCTGCTTTGCAGAACTTTTTCATTCAGACACATTGGAGGCTTTTCCACCATGAACAGCCTGTTTAAGGTCAGGCCACAGCATCTCAGTCAGCTTTAGCTCCAGACTTTGACTAGGCCACTCCACAACCTTCATCCCTGGCTTTGCTGCTGAGCTTTGGACCATTGTCCTGCTGCAGAACCTCAGTCAGCTTGAGTCTATGGTCCAGAACTGCTTGCAGGACTTTCTTCTCCAGGATTTTCTGTAACAGAGCAGAATTCATGCTTCCTTCAGTTCTAGCAGGTCCTCCAGGTCCAGAAGAAGCAGAAGCACCCAGACCATCACACTGCCACCACCGTGTTTGACTGTAGGCCTGATGTTGTGCTTCTGAAACGCTGTCCTAGTTCTTCAGCAGATGGAACGGACCCACACCTTCCAGAAAGGTCCAGTTTGTCTCATCAGTCCCAGAATATTTCCCCAAAAGTCTTGATGATCATCAAGATGTTTTTGGCTCTTTGGCTTCTTGTGGCTCAGCAGTGCTTCTGGTCTTGGACCTCTCCCATGGAGGCCATTTTTCCACTTTCTCTCTAATTGTTGAATGCTGACCTCTGACCTTAACTGAGGCAGTGAGTCCTGCAGAGCTTCACATGTTGTTCTGCTTCCTCTGGGACCTCCTGGATGAGTCCTTGTTAAATCTCTCAGTCATTTAGATGGGACTCACATTTTGATGCTAGATGTGCTTTGTTCCATCGCCTCCTTTTTTACCTCGGCTTTTTTCACTTCGTTCCACTATTCAGTTTACAGCATTTTAGGATTCTACATTTCAGACTAAAGACAGCTGACCACATGGACAATTGGCATTTTCTGCTTCACTTTAATGTGGCAAACCTTTCCAAATGTGCTAAAATTGAAGCGTTTGGCCTCTTTTAATGTTTGGTGTTAAAATGACTGCTATGCTGGTTAAGGTTAGTGTCTGGTGTTCTGGATTAAACCATTGCCTTTCTCCTTGATCTGACTTTCTAGCTCTATTCATGTGGATCTGTCTGCTGATTTCTCCATGGATGTCTAGTTTTTACAGGAACCAACAATCTACTAATCTGCTCAGCTGCTCAGTGCAACTGGAACTGACTCCTTTTTTCTCTTCTCTCTGACTTTAGAGCCAAAAGTGCAGATCAGTCTCTCTCCCAGCTTCACCTGCTGCTTCCTGTCAGACAGGAAGTCTGTGATCCACCTGCAGGTGGAGTCAGGCACATTCAGCTAGGAGAGCTTCTCCTGAAGCAGAGCTGGGATAATGGTGTCTGCAGCCTGTGCACAAAATTAACCAGTTAATTTTTTACCTTAAGTGGAGGTCAGCGTGGTTCTGGCCAGCCAGGCCACTAATGGACCGAGCTGCAGGACTACAGGGTAGCAAACACTCCCTACATGGTACCATCTCAGACCTGGTATGGTAGATTGGAAAGCTCCAGATTTAGTAAGGCTATGAAAAAGACAGCCTGACCTTTTGCTGATGCCAAGTTTGAATCCTGTTTGTATTAAAAACAGAACATCTTCCTAACAATGTCAATGGAAAAGGAGCAGCAGATGGTGCTGGGGGAGCCTTAAAAAGAGCAGCTGACAAGATGGTGGCAAAAGGCCGTGACATCCCAGATGCAGAAGAGTTATTCAGGACCTTGTCTGAAGCAAACACAAGTGTTAAACTCTTCTTTGTGAAAAGATGTTGAAGAAGCAATGGAGAAATGCCAAAGATACCGGCTGTTCCTGGAACCATGAGAATCCAGCAGGTCATTACTCTGGCTCCAGGAGAATTGATGGTTCTGGATGCAAGTTGCATGAGTTCAACACGTCAGCAGTTTATCTGCAAGTGCTTCAACAGCCAGTGTTTCAGTTTCAGACAGAAGATGGAAATGGCTGCATCACAGCCAGCTGGTGAGGGAAATACAAGAAAACAAAGAAGTGGGAAAGTTCAGAGCTGATTGGTAAATGCTGTATTCTCAGATATGATGATGATTTGTATCCAGGTATCATTCTAAACATACAAGAGACACGTGTCCAGGTCAAATGTATGCATGGTAGTGGGTCAAAGCGGTTCTTCTGGCCATATCAGGATGATCTTCACTGGTACCTGTTTGATGAAGTCCTTGAACTTATTCCACCCCCACAAACGTTACAAAGCGCCATGTGGAAGTCTTTAAAGAGGTGTGGAACCGACTCACAATATGAACTTAATGAAACAAAAGGCACATTCATGCATATATACAGACACACACACTGATACAGGAACACATGCAAAATCACTTTAACATGGACGCAAACACAAACACTGATACAGACACATTAAAATCCTTCACTGTCTGATCATTGTTGTTGTTAATATTAATATATCAAATTACAAGTGTAACTATGTTAGGAATTAGGAAGAGGTTACTTTTAGCACATCTCCCATGAGACTTTGTTATACCCACACACACACACACACACAGTTCACATTATGTTGCATTTAATCATTTCACTTAATGTTTTACTGTTGGTAATATGCTGTTTTTTTTTACTTTAGCGTAATAAAGCTCAAATCAACAGCAATTTATATTTGGTGTCCTTGCTATGGTTCCAAATTAAATACAGTATAATGCAAACGGAAAGTGCTGTACATTGAAGTAAATATGTAAAATTATATTTGTCCCTTTAACCCCGTTACCATCTTCAACCCTGTTATGCTGGTCTCAACCTCGTCACGCCTACAATTTCATTAAAAAAATAAAATTAAATGTTTAAAAAATTATTTAATGTCTGTTGACTTTTATCTAAGATATTAAGAGCTATCATATAAAATTTATTTTGATTACAATTCTTAGGTTAAAAACATTTTTAATGAAAAATGACAAGAGTGCTTCCTCCGATTAGTCACATTTCAGGAAATAAGAGGACACAAATGTGTGATTTTATGTCATCTTTCAGTTTAAAATGATTGAATTAGTATGGGGGACATTTTATCTTTGTGAAAATGTTGATTTCTATCCCACTTTATTTTATAATAATATTCAGAGAGCCTTCAAATTTTCTATAACGGGTTTGAGGAATTAGAGTGCCAACATCTTGAAATAATGATCAAAACCAAAAAGAAACTAATGCCTGAGATGAAAGAAAGTTTTTTTTTTCCTGAAAGTTAAACATCTCCCTAATGTAATAAGATATACATAGAAACAATACTTTTGGGTACAAAACGTGAAAATATCAGTGTCCAATTTTACCCATTCTAATATAATGACTCAAAAACAATACAAAAATAAGCAAAATTATTTATTTTATCAGATATTAAGAAGAAAAATATTTAAATTAAAGCAAAGAGGCAACCTTGATATAGCTATCTTTCGTTTTACAAACAAGTTGAGAAATCCTGAGAATCTGCCTCTGGCATCCTGGTGCTGTTTGCAGGATGACCGCACCAAGATGGCGGCCGTGTTTTTGCGCCTCTTTCCCAACGCGCAGCCACGTTGATCACTTCCGGGTTCTTTGTCCTTGTGTTGCTGTGAGGCCAGAAGCGGGAGTGTTGGTGAGGCTGAAAGAGAGCAGCAGCTGCTGCAAGTGATGAAGTCTGGAAAGAAGTCCAGCAGCTGGAGGCACAGCGGAGAAACTGGAGGGAAGCAGGAGCTCAAAGAGTGGCAGGACGCAGCAGAGGAGACACCAATGATGGGGGATGTTTTCCAGCCCAGAGTTCTGCTGCACCCATCAGGTTTGGAGATTTCCTTCTTCATGCTAACTGTGTGGATGGAGCTAAAGTTTAGGAGCCGTTTTCAGCAGCTGATGGATTCCTCCTCTTCAGCAGAACTCGTTGCAGGGTTTCCCCCAGAAAACTGGTTAAACCTGCAGCACTGCTTAGGAGGTGCTAATGCTAGCTTAGCATGTAGCTTAGGAGGTGCTAATGCTATCTTAGCATGTAGCACATAGACATAATATAAGAGTAGACGCGTCATTGGGCGGGATCTGCCTATGCTGCGCTGCGTCAGAGCGTCCGCCATCTTAAATGTGGCAAATCTGCAGTTACTCAGTCACTTAAACAGTATCAGAGGGACTTTAATCTCTGAATATACTTTGTATTCGTAGTATTTTTTTTGTAATATTACAAGTTTATTTTCCTATCCCTTTAGCTTAATTCTCCTGAATTTATTCTCGTAAAGAATAAAAATATTTAAAATAATCTAACCTGGCCCTATTACTCCAGGAGTGAAATAATTCTGCAAACTGTGACTATTCTGGAAATGTTCCCCCTTAATTCTCATAATATGATGTTTTTATCATAACATTTGTTTGTTTATTTTTACTTTATTCACCTAGGACTTTTTTTCCTCATGTTATTAATTTTACCTCTTTAATACTCACCCAAAAAGTCTAAAGGTTCACATGTGACACGGTTTTATGAAATAATGAAGACCACAATTTTAGATTTAACAAATTGATCCTTATATTCATAACACATACACACAAATATATATATATATATATATATATATATATATATATATATATATATATATGTATATGTGTGTGTGTGTGTATTCATTGCAGCACAGGAATGAGGCATCTTCTCTGATCCACGTTCACAATAACAGAACTCAACTTTTTTCTGCCACATACAATATGGCGGTGACGTTGACGTGCGAACCTGCGCCCTATGACGCGTCTACGTATATATGTCTGTGATGTAGCACGAGGTGCTAATGCTAGCTTAGCATGTAGCATTTGAGGAACTAATGCTATCTTAGCATGTGGCACATGAGGCAAGGCAAATTTATTTGTATAGCACAATTCAGTACAGAGACAATGCAAAGTGCTTTACATAATTTAAAATATAGGAAAATAAAACAATAAAAGCAAGTAGGAATAAAATGTAGCAACAAAATAGAACATTAAGAACAGTTGGACTAAAAAAGTTGAACTAGTAATGTTTCAGTAGAACTATTTAACTAGAGCAGTTGAAGGCAGTCCTAAACAAATGTGTTTTTAATCTTGTTTTAAAGGAACTCAGGCTTTCTGCACAAGCATGGTGCCAACACCATTAAGATAATAGTTAATTATTCAATCTTTGCTTTGTATTTGAACCAAGTTTACAGTTTTCCGAACTGATGCACTTAATCTCTCCATATAAAAGTCCATGCCTCTGTAATGCAAATAAATTTATCTTCACTAGACAAGACATAGCTATCATTAGTGTTTTGTCTGATAAATTATTTCATCTACATTTATGTTCACAACATACACACAGTCTGCCAGGAAGAGCCCAATCCCAGACCAGAAGACTTTTTACTATCTTAGACAATGATAAAAATAATGATAAAAAAAATCGGCCAAATAATGGTCAGCATTCCACTTTGAAGGGAGATGAGATCTATCTATCTATCTATCTATCTATCTATCTATCTATCTATATATATATATATATATATATATATATATATATATATATATATATATATATATATATATATATATATATATATATATATATATATATATATATATACATACAAATAATAGGGCTGGATGATATAGAAAAAAAGCTTATCGATTTAAAAAAAAAAATGCATATTGATCGATATCGATAATTATTGAAAATATTTAAAACCATATTTTATGTGCAGCTCTGCCTGGACATTTTATAATATTGCTAAATGATTTAATTTAAATAAAGAACACAAACACATAATTCCAAATAAATCTTTATTTAACGCGGATCAAGAGTGGCGAGTAGTTGTTTGAAGCCAGGTTTTTCAGCTGCAGAGAACAGCAGACATATCCATCACTATGAAGTATGTTACTGCATGTGTGATGTCCTTATGCCGCTTGGACGCTTTGACATTTTATCACAGATATATATATATATATATATATATATATATATATATATATATATATATTATTGAGCAAACACTTTATTTGCCCCAGGCTGAACAGTGGATCTGTGACTACTCCTACAGTGCTGTAAGAAAAAAAAAAAATCTCCAAATAACAGTTTTCTGCTAACATGGCTTCTTTTTAACATGTTTGGGCTGGAAAAGTAGTTTTGGGTGGGTTAACATTGTCACATCATTTGGTGAGTTTTAAGAAGGAATTAATCAAAAATTATATCAAAACACTGTGTTGTGGCAGAATAGTCAGAACATTTACATTTAAATTAAAGGACATCTCCTTATACTCATCTTATTACAGTATTTTTCGGACAAGGAAGAACACTTTATTCATCATCCTTATAATTCTTAATTGTTTGTATCTGGCCACTGTGTAATACGGGGATGGAGTGGTCAGGGTGATGAACAGTGTTGATGCCAGACAGGAAGCTTTTGGCCGTTTGATCAGTTTCAGTCTCATCTGTTGACATCATTGTAACATTGTAAAGATTTAGTTGTTGATAAAGCATGTAATGTGTTTCAGTGTTGGCTGCAGATGTTAAAGAAGAGGCTCCTGAAGAACAGAGTCCTGAGGGGGAGCAGCAGGAGTCAGAGCCCCTCCACATAAAGGAGGAACAGGAGGAACCCGGGGCCCGTCAGGAAGGAGAGCAGCTCCTTGTGAAAGAGGAGACTGATAGCAGGTTTCCATTAACTGCTGCTCCTATCAACAGTAAGGATTGGTTTACTTTGTTTCTGTGTCCTGTGTTGCAGCCAAAGGCCAAGACTCACTGGATTCATTAGGTTCCTATCAAACAAAATCCCCCTCCCTCCACATGAGGTGTGCAGATTTTTTTGTAAGAAAGTAAAGATGTCACCAGGGCGGGTTGGGGTTGAAGTGTTGTAATTCAGCCCAGTAGCCCGGTTAGGAAAGGGCTTTTATCTGATCGCATAACCGGTGCATGTGGAATTACAAACTTGACATAAACACTTGCAGTATAAAAACAAAATAAAATCAAGAGTTAAAACTGTGTGTATTAAATGGTATAAGATTTATTTTTAGTTTCTAATAGTTTAAACTTTAAATTTACTTATTTCTGACTCTTTAAATTTGGCACTGACTGTAGTTTTGGTTTTTAACACAACAGATTTCGTCACGATTCTGTGGAAAAAGAGTCCGCCAATGTGAAATAATTATTGATCTATAATGCCATTAGATTCGCTAGGATTTTTATTAATTTCTGTGGCGTTTTATCTATTAATTTATTTTTAGGGGGAGAGTGGTTAACATCTAATTTGCATATTTGTTCATACATTTTTTTTAAAGGAGAAGTGCGGTCAAAATCAGAATTCAAACTGCTGAAAGTACTTTAAATATAAAATTATTACACACTGTTCACTAAATGATAAGCTTTTTTAATTAAGAGTAATTTTCATTTGAAGGTCCTTTTATGGGGGCCGCCATCTTGGTGAAGAACAGTACTGCCACCTCCCAGTTTGTGACGTCACTGTGCGGTATCGGCTG